>NW_027467721.1:880811-905811 GCF_046742065.1 Oratosquilla oratoria | reverse complement strand
CACACATTACTTCTGTTTTTGTAACATTCATCTGCATCCTATATCGATTGAGCACATCATTCCATTTGTCCATTTCAGTTTGTAGATCTTCCCAACTGTTTGCAACTACAGCTATATCGTCAGCATATGCAAGCACCAATGGGTTCATATTTCTTTCTCCTTCAATATCCTTGATTACCCTATCTATGTACATTATAAACAATAATGGAGATAACACTCCACTTTGTCCTACTTCACACTTGACCCTTAACCATTTACCATCTCTTTTCTCAGTCTTTACTCTACTTTCACTATTTTCATATAGACTCTTGATAGCTTTTATTATACTTACTGGTACCCCATATTCATCGTGTTCAATAGCTTGCCATAACTGATCCCTTGGTACTCTATCGAAATCCTTTTGAAGGTCAATAAAACCAATGTATTTGTGTCTGTCCCACTCACAACACTTCTCCATTAAGATTTTTAGAGTGAAGATATTGTCGATTGTTCCTCGTTGTGGTCTAACACCACTCTGAGATTCTTTTATTTTATGTTCAGCTATGCTTCTTAATCGTTTTTCCAAAATTCTTTTATAGATCTTTCCCGTGTGTGATAGTAGAGAGATGCCTCTATAATTTCCACAATCTGTTTTGTCACCTTTTTTGTGTATTGGGCATATCACCGCTTTGGCCCAATCATCTGGGGCTTGCTTATTTCTCTATGCTATACATATCACTTCCAGCATCCACTTTAGTCCAGTGTTTCCTATTTCTTAAGAATTTCTGTTGAAATTCCATCCTCTCCTGGTGCTTTCCCATTTTTCATCTTTTCCATTCATTTCCTCCTGTGTCCTCCGCTTCACTTTCCCTCATATTTTCTGAATTGTACTCTCTTTCAGCTTCATCTTGTCCTGTGAAGTTCAACAAATCCTCAAAATACTCTGTCCATCTTTAAATAATTTCTTGCGGTTCTCTTATAGAATGGGTTGGTACCGTATTTCCTTTCCTATACGACTTTGCGAGACTGGATATAAGTTTCCTTGTTCCATTCATATCTCTTTCAAGATCTTTTCCTATCTTTAGCCAGCTGTTTTCCTTTGCGTTTCTTTTTATAATATCTGCTTCAATTCTCTTTAAGACATATTCTTGCCTATCCTGAGGCCTTCTTGTCTTCATCCAAATTCTAAAGGCTTTATTTTTCCGTCTTACCGCCTCTTTTACTTCTTCATTCCACCAAGGGGTATTCTTTTTCTTTCTTCTTCCTGTTGTTTTCGTTTGTAAAACATCTTCACATGCTTTCTTTATGCCATCTCTGAACTTATTCCATTCAACTTTTATATCTCGTGTTTCAGGTTCTATGTAATTCTCTTCTACCTTTTGACGCTCTACCATCTTAGCTATCGGATGTCTAAAATTCTCTAACCTGGGAATTAATCTACTCCCGAGAAATTAAGTCGACTGCTAACTGCCGTCCGTACTTAGTTTTTACGGAGAACTAACATCACTCGTAGCTTCGTGGTTAAGCTGGAGAATTTTAGACATCCGATAGCTAAGTTGGTAGAGCAGCGGCTTCGCGTTCTCGCGAGCCTCGGTTCGAATCCGGGGAAGACTGTCGTAATTATTTGATTGACTACACCCTCACTAATGATTCTATTCAGTTATGCCATAAAGTTGTGGAGGGATAGATGATGATGAGGAAGATTTTTTTTTTTTTTTTTTTAATTTTTTTTTACCATTAAATTTGGCTTATGAACAATGTGAAGGGATATGATGATGACGAGGAAGAGTTTTTGACCTGTGCTTTATGCCAATAAGGATTTGTTTCTTCATGTTCAGTTTCCGGGGTAACATCATTAGGAATAACAAGGATCTTATTAAGGGTCAAAGGAAACTTCTTGGGTGTTGCAAGGGGTTACAAGGCACATGGTTCCTCTTCAGGGCTATAAGTATTTCTCTAATGGTCACAGGGAGATACCTCAAGGTCGCAGGGATTTCTTCAAGCTCAGACATTTTTGTTTATTTGTTTATCAGAGGACCAGTCATTTCAGATAATTATTCTCAGTTCTTTTTCTGATCCCACTTTCTTTTCCTCCCTAGTTCCAATTGTATGCTGTTCTGATATTCTTTTTTGTTTTCTCCGAACTCAATTATGCTACATTTCTTGATGTTGAAGTCCACTTCCCATTTCTGACTCCATTTCCAAACCTTATTCAGGTCTCTCTGTAGTGGTTCATGTCCGTTTCGGTTTTCACTTTCCTCAACAATTTAGCATCGTCTGCAAAGAAGTTCATGTAACATTCCACATCATCATCCATGTCATTCACATAAATAGCGCGCGCGCGCGCGTGTGTGTGTATGTGTGTGTGTGTGTGTGTGTGTGTGTGTGTGCGTGTATGTGTGGATGTGTTAATGTGCTTGTGGACATGTGTGTGTATATGTGTGTACGTGTGTGTACATATGTGATTGTACATGTCTGTTTGTACATGTGTGTTTTTACGCGTCCGTGTACGTTTGTGTGTGTACGTGTTTGTATATAGGTGTGTGTATGTCCGTGTATGCGTGTACGTGTACATGTGTACGTGTGTGTGATTACATATGTATGTATGTGTTGTACGTGTGTGTGTGTGTGTGCGTGTGTGTGTGTGTGTTTACCTAGTTGTATTTTGCGGGAAGGGGAGCTATGCTCGTGGTGTCCCGCCTTTGTATCCCGCAGTGTCTAGTTTGCTTTTAAACTCATGAATGGTTTTTGCACATACTATTTCATTGTCCAGTTTGTTCCAAGTGTCCACTACTCTATGTGGAAAACTGTTTTTCTTCAGTTCTCTTCTGTAGCTATGTTTCTCGATTTTCTTTCCATGTCCTCTTGTGCTTCTTTTGTCCTAGTTTAGTAAGTCCTCTCTATCGAGTATCTCTGTGCCTTTCATGATTCTGTAGATGATCAGTAGGTGACCTCTGTGTGTGTGTGTGTGTGTGTGTGTGTGTGTGTGTGTGTGTGTGTGGGTGTGGGTGTGGGTGTGTACATGTGTGTGTACATGTGTGTGTACATTTTTGTGTGTGAAATGTGTGTACACATTTGTGTGTACGTGTTCATGTGTGTTAGTCTACATGTGCATGTGCATGAGTGTGTGTAAATGTTTATGTATGTACATGTGTGTTTGTGTATATGTATGTGTGTATATAAACGTACACACACGTATACACACATATACATACATATATACACATACACAAACATACACACATATATACACATATTCAAAAATCTTCACAAACGTATTCACACGTACAAACACATATAAACACGTAAACATACGCACACGTAAACAGACGTATATACACATGAAACACGCACATACACACACACACAAACTAACACAAACACGTAAACAAAAGCACATACAAAAAACACACGTACAAAATCGCACAGGTACATACACATGTACATACACACGCACGACTCGGTGGCATGGTTGGTAGAGTCCCCTACTGTCATTACGGCGGTCCGGGTTCGAATCCTGCCAGGGCTGAAATAATTTCAGTATCGCTGCGCTTCGAGTCGTTACTCCAACTCTCGTGGGCGGGGAGTTGTATATGTATACGTCCCATATATACGTGAGCATACAGCCAGTCATATGACCCACTTACATCTTCACCCAACCACCCCAACCTCACACTATTTCCTGTCTCGAGATTGCTGAGCTAAACATCACGAGGTCCAATGCAACACACATCTCGCTGACCCAAGCAATCTCTAGCATCGCGACAGCCAGGCAACACACACACACACACGAACGCACACTTATAAGTGCAGTCGACCACCAACTCATAACATTACAGAACAACCCAATAACAACGAGCTTTTCCCCCTAGGAAATATTATATAATAAATAAATGGGATGTAATTAGTAATTAAGTATGAGAATTTGGTTGTGGGAGGCCGAATACTCCCATTGAAAACAGTGTAAGTACAATTGCTAGCACCTGGTAATTTTGCATATCTAGCGTTTCCGCCGAACGAAACTGAGACGCACCGGAGAGGAAGACGAGTTGGTGCGATGACAGGTATTGTGCAAAAGGCTAGTGGTACAGACAATTGACGGTATAAAATAGAAAAGACATGTAGTCAATTTCAGTGTATTATGAAACAAGTGAATCCTTTGAATAAAGGAAAGGAACTTACTACGAGTTTGGAGTAACCATCCCGACTTCCGTAAAATGTATCCTTTCAGCACCAGTTGAGGATACAATCTGGTGGCAGCTAGTGGCCGCACCCACGTCTCCAGAGAAGAAAACCAATTGAATTCGCCACACCTACCAGAAGAAAGAATATCGAGGACTCCTCACACGCGCCCCTCTACACCGACCGTTTCCTTCGGAACGTAGGTACCAACTCCAAACTTCGCAGTCTAGTATCGGTGGTGAAAATTACATTTCTCACCACCTGGTGGCAGTCAACTTTCTACAAGATATTCCCTACCAAGAACAATAAGTCCTAACCGCCCTACAAGCAAATATCACACCTTGCACAATACGTACGTTATCGTCACCGACTCCACATCATCTACCCGCCTCTAACCAAGGTAAACTAAACACCAACCTTTCAAAATACTTGATATTATCAATACCAGTATTAACCAACCCATCCATCCCCCCCTCTGATACTGCCTTTCTCCTTTTTTTTTACGAGAACATCAACGAGGCACTCCCCTCATCTAGAGATAATTCCACACACACCGCTGATCTCTTCCCAGTACCCTATTTCTATTGAAAACTTACGTCGTCCTAAACGTGTAACTACAACCAACTCTACGGAAAGAAACAGCCCACCTCGGCAGAGTATCCACGCCAGTTACAGTCGGAAAGTTTCAAGTATTCCTTATCAACAAAAACTATCCAAGTAGGTTATCAAAACCTTACTATCTGCAGTGTTGGCCTACTTGCACCTCATATATATTATTATATACAATAACCTTTCCTATATTTCACTTTTACTTATTATCATATGCATATGCATTCCTTCAGTCAAGTAATTCTGTTTTCTACTTAAACATTTTTATCAATGTAACCTACATTCCATAATTACTGCTGTTAACCAACTATATATATATATATATATATATAGTTATTTATATTATATTATCATTACCAAATATTTAACTCCTTACTATTATAAACATAATATCATATTATTTCCACATTTTAATATTATTATATGTATATACATATTTTTATGATTTTACATATGTAATCCCATTATACCTAATAACCGTTGACAAAGCTAAGCATAACATATTACCCCTTAGTTACTGTATACCAATTATTTCTATCTTAACTATTTTAAACTAGACCACCCATCTCACCTAACTATTAAGTAATACATGCCTCGCTAGTTACCACTAACATGGCAACAGGGACGAGAAGCAAATTCAAAAAAGCGCTAGAAACCATCCTCTCTAAATCTCAAGATGAAAACCCATCAAGCAACTCAAAAATAGACAAAGACAATCCAGACCCTCATCAAATAAATCCACGGATTGACATAGCCATCCAACAGTTAGAATATGAACACTCACATCTCTCTGACAAATCTGCTCCCACGGCAGGTACCCCTACAATCCCTCTTTATGAGAATGATATCTTAGCCTTTTTCAACCAATCCCCTCAAATAGACCCCTTTCACCCCTCACAACTACAACCACCCATTCCTCCCATCCAGCCAAATATGCAAACTACACCTCCTATAAACCATAATCAGTCCAACCCCCATATCCCAACACACAATAACCCCCCTCCCATCCAGCCAAATATGCAAACTACACCTCCTATAAACCATAATCAGTCCAACCCCCATATCCCAACACACAATAACCCCCCTCCCATTCAGCCACAGTACCAAAACTTCCCCTTTCCTTCCCCCCATACCCTATCTGGTCAAGCCACCTCCACACCATACCACCAACCACCATCTAACCTTCCTCCAAACCCACAATATTATCCTTACCCACAACCTCAACCAACAATAATTAACAACTATCAAACCATAACCCCCCTCACAGAAATCCCAACCTTTTCCCAAAACAGTGGATTATCCATAAGTGACTTCTTGACAGCATGTGACCTGTTTTTCTCAAAAAACAAACTACTCTGACACAGATAAAATAAATTTGTGCCGTGAGAAAATAGACCCATCTGACATTTGCCGTTCAAAGGCAAGGATGCTAGACAGTTTAGTTGCATGTGGAATCACATATCAGGAATATAAACACCACCTTCTTAATGTCTTTCACAACAAACAAGCTAACAACATCTCCTTCCTTCTCACTTTCCTCAATAACACTAGAGTCCAACCACATTCCGTTACGAACATTATGGATTTCGTAGCAAACGGAATTAAAGAAGTCAGAGAGGACCTGGAGAATAACTCTCCTTGGATCCACACTGACCAATTTGGTCAAAATGTAATGACCACAAAAAACTTACTAACATTCTTTGAGATAGGTTTCTATCTCTCCCAACTCCCTCCAAAGTGTTTAAAGGAAGCCTCCAAAAGGGAACTAAACACTAGAAACCCTCTAGCTTATACCTATATCTTAGACATCATCAATGCTTGCAATGTATCTTTAGACACCCCCCACTATCTCCCCAGACTAAATAGCCTTCACTCACAGCAGCCCCCTCCCACCAATCAAGGACAACCTTCTAAGTGGTGCTCCTACCATTCATCACCCAGTCACAACACTAGAGACTGCATACAAAAACAACAAATACAAACACAGGCACCACGCCACCCTATCCTTTGCTCAGTGCATGCTACTACCTCGCATACAAATGCTCAGTGTCAAGTTCAGAATCAAAACAAACAAGTTCCACCCCCCTTTAAACCTCCACTCCTACCTACACCAACACATCCAAACAAATACTGCAGCCTACACAAAACAACAACTCACTCCAACGAGGAGTGTTACCTACAGAAATCACAACCACAACCTCATCAGAGAACTAACCAACCATTCACCACCCCTCGACAAACAGCTCCCTCCCACACAACACGCACAACTCAACACCGATTGGGGGAACGTGTACCAGCCTCACGCACCAAACCACCATAGGAATATCTCACACACAACACAACTACGTCACCCTAAAAGTGACTTTAGATCAACTCACAGTTGACATGATGGTTGATACAGGAACAAACCTGAACATCATCCCAAGAGCTCTCTATGAAGCATTAAATGACCCACCCCAAATTCAATTTTCCAATATGGAAAGACTCTTAATAGAAGGGAGCACCATTTCTCTACACGACACCATAGACTTAAACATAGAAGTCAACAACTTACAAGTAGGTTTCACACCTTTCCACATAGCTGACGAATGGAGTCTCGATCAACAAGGTATAATAGGATTAAAATCATTGAGGACATGGAAAACTATTATAGACCTAGACAAAAATAACATCTTCTCAGATGTGAATGATGAGCCAACTGTCACTGAGACACCCGACTCAGACACACAACCTCTCTCATGTCTCCCTTCCTCAAATACTCCAATTCCAACTAACAACTATTCCTTCCGACCACCCCCTTATGTCACCTCAAAGGCATTGATGTCTAACACAGTCATCATTCCCCCTAGACATTCCATGACTGTCCCACTATTCATACCCGGTGCAATCGGACAACAGGACGCCATAATTGACTCAGAAACGTCTAGACTTACCAATATCTCAATTGAACACTCTTGGGACATAATCCAGGAAAATAGAACGGCCTTAGCCATGTTAACTAACCTTTCAGACCAACACCGTAAAATCAAGAAGAATACTAACATTTGCGCAGTCCACCTCCATAATTCCCCTATCCAGGAACCACTGCCTCAACACATCAACCCAGTAAGACCAACACAACCCCTCACCCCTATCAATCCAGACCAAATCATAACATCAGCTGACGGAGAAATTCATAACGAGCTATTAGCTCTCCTACAGAGGAATAGATCAGCTGTCGCCTTAGAAGGTGAACCACTAGGCAAATGTGATATAATCAAACATCACATCCAAATTCCCCCTAACACTCCCCCTTCATACACCCCCGCTTACCGCATTCCTCACAGTAGGAAATCCCAAGTCAATAGCAATGTACAAGAGATGATACACCAAGGCGTAATTTCCCATTCAGACTCCCCATGGAACAGTCCCCTCTTTTTGGTCCCTAAGAAAGACGGAACCTTACGCCCTGTGGTGGACTTTAGGAAAGTCAACCACCTCACTCAATCTGACCCCCACCCACTACCTGCCATGCAGGACGTCCTCCAATCAATAGGGAACAATAACACAGTTTTTTCCACTATCGACCTTAAGTCTGCCTTCTGGCAAGTGGAATTATCTGAGGAATCTAAACCCATAACTGCATTCTCCACTGACAAAGGACACTTTCATTTTGAACGTATGCCCTTTGGCCTTAAAAACGCCCCCTCAACCCAACAACGGTTGATGACCCGCATATTCAGTGACATGATAGGAGTCTCATTATTCGTCTATTTAGACGACCTCATTATATATAGTCCCACAGAAAGAGACCACCTTAACACTTTAGAGATTGTCATCAAACATACGGGGTTAAAGATTCAATTAAAGAAATGTAGATTCCTCATGAAGGAACTCGCCTTCCTAGGCCATAAAGTGAATGCAAAGGGGATCCATACAAACACAGACAAAATAGATGCCATAAACAGCTTCCCAATCCCCAGAAACACAAATGAAACACGAAGTTTCATAGGGCTAGCCTCATACTACAGACACTTTATTTACAATTTTGCACACATAGCTTCCCCTCTGACCAAATTCACAAGGAAAGGCGAACCATTTCAATGGTCAGAAACAGAACAACAAAATTTCGACACACTGAAACACTCTCTGACCACAGCCCCTGTACTAGCCTTCCCTGACATGAAGAAAGAATTCTTTCTTTACACAGACGCCTCCTCTAAAGGAATAGGCGCAGTCCTACAACAGAAAGATGACAATGGCAAAGAGCACCCCATAGCCTACACAAGTAGAGTCCTTAATAAGGCTGAGAGTAACTATTCTACTACTCACAAAGAAGGGTTAGCTATAGTTTGGGCACTTAAACATTTCAAATACCTCATTTTAGGCTACAGGATTACCATACTAACAGACCACCAACCCCTAGTCTATCTTTTTAACTCCAAAGACTTACATGGGAGAGTTGCTAGATGGAAAGCAACTCTCCTTGATTACGATCCCAAGATCGTATACTTAGCTGGGAAAGCTAACGTAGTGGCAGATAGCCTGAGCAGACAAACCTACATCACCCCCATAACCCAAACCACATGCATACCTATGCAAGAACTCACAGAGGAAACTGAAAGAGACCCTATATGGTCCCCAATAAAACAGCATCTCCTCTCACAAACCCCCTTACACTCCCGACCACCTGTCCCTATTGAGGAACTCAAACTGGTCGACGGAGTCATAAGGAGAACCATTAACACAAGAGAGGTTACTGTTATCCCCAGAGCGCCAGTCCCCAAGGTCCTACACATATTGCACGACAGTGCAATGGGAGGCCACTCGGGCAGAGATAAGACACTAAACACTGCTAGGCACACATATTACTGGCCTAACATGAAAAGAGATATAACCACACACATAGATTCTTGTATAACTTGCAACCAATTCAGAGGCCCTGACCCAAAACAACTCAACATCAGAGATATCCCACTCCCTGCTGAGCCATGGGAAACACTTGACATTGACCTACTAAAAATGCCAACGAGCCATCAAGGTTCCAATTTTGTACTCACAGCAGTAGAATATTTCTCTAAATACACAATCTTTACCACTCCAAGACAAAACAGCAGAGACTGTAGCCAAAGCCCTAGTTAACAATATCTTTTGTAGATACAACATACCACACACAATGTTATCTGACAATGGCTCAGAATTTAAAAATCAGGTGATGCGCGAAATAGCACACCGGTACAACATTGACCAAACATTTGCCACTGCATACCACCCACAGGGAAATGGTCTGACTGAGCGAACAAATCGCAAGGTCCTAGAGATTCTCAGACCCTTGGTCAACGACCTCATGGACAGTTGGGAAGATTGGCTACCACAGGTACAAGCCAGTATCAATAGCACAGTCAATTCCGCAACAAAGATGTCCCCACATGAGATCATTTTCGGCCAACCAATGCGCCTACCCTACCAAATATTCAACCAACCACCCCCACCCTTATACAACCTAGATAACCTCACACACTGCATCAAAAGAGATATGCAAACCATTTACAAACAAGTTAGAACAAACTTGAAAGAAGCCCAGGAAAAGACAAAGACAAAACAACACAAACGCTCAATTCCACTTGACATAACGCTTGGTGACACTGTCATGGTCAAAGACTCAACCAGGACTAACAAACTCAGACCCAAGTTCTTAGGTCCCTTCACAGTCACAAGCTCACTCCCTAACAATGTTTTCCTACTAACAGATCCTTCCGATCACACAACCGCGACCATACATGGAGAGAAGCTGAGAAAGGTCAAACTCAACCTCGACCCAATCCCACTTCCCATCAACAACCCACCTACCACGACCACACATAACTCACCCAAACGCAAGTCTCATCCCATGACCCTGCGTCGACGCAACTAAACATGCACTCTAGCTCTCTCCCCTGAAGATGCAGGACGTCATGTATCTATCAGTGGAGGTTAAAATGGCCCATTTCCAATAACAACTCCTTTCCGCATATCTAATGAAACTTCTCCACTTCCTTCCGACCAATATAACCTTAGCGAGAGTCAGATAAACATATCCTCATTCACTGAGACATAACCTCATCCTCCAAAATGAAATACATCATTAATTACCCACCTTAAACATCGACTACTTTTGACATGGACTCACTTGACCTACACTACAAGGTACTGCCATATACCTCCACAGCCCTTTCACTCTTAATCATTCTCTTTATACAGGTAATATTGACCAAATTCTGTTGCACGAAGTTAAAACTTCCAAAACCCTTCAACCCCCATTCCCGATTTACTGTAAACCTAGATTAAGTTTATTCTTGTGTCTCACCCAATATCTTAAATGCCATAAAAATTCTTACGAGAAACTATATATACATACTATGAAATAAAACAAGTGCGATGTGACACACCAAACTGACCATAGAACAGTGTTTAGAAAATGACACTCCCTAGAGTGAAAGTGTGAAATACATGAACGCCATAACATTTATAAAGTGATTTCAACAGTGTTATCAAATATATAGTGAAACCTTTCATATGATATTTAATATAACATGTAATCTGGTGAGACACAACGTTACTCTTCTGAGACACAACATCGCATACCCATACCTACAGTTCAAGATGCCCCTTTGGGACCTTTAGATTCGTTTCAGCAACACCCCCCCCCCCACTCCACATATAATCACCCAGGATTTTGTGTCTCTGACCTTTTTTTTTTCTCGATGTATTACCCATATATACTTTTGTAAACCATGTAACTTAAGGTGCCGGGTGCCACCTATCCCCAGGGGGAGAGCGATATGTATACGTCCCATATATACGTGAGCATACAGCCAGTCATATGACCCACTTACATCCTCACCCAACCACCCCAACCTCACACTATTTCCTGTCTCGAGATTGCTGAGCTAAACATCACGAGGTCCAATGCAACACACATCTCGCTGACCCAAGCAATCTCTAGCATCGCGACAGCCAGGCAACACACACACACACACGAACGCACACTTATAAGTGCAGTCGACCACCAACTCATAACATTACAGAACAACCCAATAACAACGAGCTTTTCCCCCTAGGAAATATTATATAATAAATAAATGGGATGTAATTAGTAATTAAGTATGAGAATTTGGTTGTGGGAGGCCGAATACTCCCATTGAAAACAGTGTAAGTACAATTGCTAGCACCTGGTAATTTTGCATATCTAGCGTTTCCGCCGAACGAAACTGAGACGCACCGGAGAGGAAGACGAGTTGGTGCGATGACAGGTATTGTGCAAAAGGCTAGTGGTACAGACAATTGACGGTATAAAATAGAAAAGACATGTAGTCAATTTCAGTGTATTATGAAACAAGTGAATCCTTTGAATAAAGGAAAGGAACTTACTACGAGTTTGGAGTAACCATCCCGACTTCCGTAAAATGTATCCTTTCAGCACCAGTTGAGGATACAGTATATGTATGTAAATCGAGCATACAAATATAAGAAACTGTGCTCAACTTATATCTATCTAGATGGCGCAGTAGTTAGAGTCACTGTTCACTTGGTACGTCTGAGCTGAGTTCGAGTCCTTGGCTTCACAACGTATTAGTTTCCGCATATGTCTCCGTCGAGGCATTGTCAATCTCGATCGTGATGACATGGAATTAAAGTGAAAAGTTACGTGGTTGAAAAAGATTAATATCTGCACTGAGGACCATTCAGTGTGTGTGTGTTTGACACTTACCCACGCGTACATACTGCCATTGCACTATCATAGCGGGGATGGGTTGAGCCTAAGATTCGTGTATACTGTATGTATGTAACTCGAGCATACAAATATATGAAACTGTGCTCAGCTTATATCTCTCTTGATGGCGCAGTGGTTAGAGTCACTGTTCACTTGGTACGTCTGAGCCGAGTTCAAGTCCTTGGCTTCACTATATATATGTATACGCAAATAAAATAACAAGCTCTCCGAAGCGTCCCATAAGATGACCCGTCCGTGTATAAAATATCTTGTTACGTTTGAGTTGTTAGCTTTGTGATCAAGACCCTGCGGGTCGAAACGTTAAGGCTTGAAATTCTCCCATTACTCCTCGTCTACTCCTTTCACCTTCAATCATATATATATATAGATATATATATATATATATATATATTGAAATATATATATATTTATATTTACATATATATATATATATATTTTTTTTCAAGTAATCGTTATTAGGACCTTTTTAAGTTATCACTATGTATACCTTCATAATTAATTATTTCCAATACATTCTAAAATTATAATGTGTACCTTCGAAAGTCATTATTAGTACTTTGTAAATTTATCATATAGTTGTAGTAGTTTTAGTTCGGAACAACGGCAGGACAATGAAATTCACACATAAGAATATCTAATCTCTTATTTTTGGTAATTAGCCACAAGGTGCGACACTAGAAGTGTCACATGAGAAATATAGGTGAAGCTCGGACTAAGGCCACAGCTTAGTGGAGCTGATTAGTTGTAGCTGGACGGTGAGCCTAACGCTAGAGAGGCAGTAGCGGTTAATGACGGCGAGGCTCGATGGGACGGCTACATGGCTGGACGAGGAGATGTTGTTTGTGCACGGGTCGGTACTGTTCTGTCCATCTCGGCGAAACGCCGACCTTTTAAAGGAGGCTGGTGGGAACGTGGGGAGCTTTCCAAGTTCCTGATTGGCTGACCGCTGGCTGGCCGGGACGTCCTTGCGAACTACGCTTGCCAACTACGGGAACTTGGAAAGGCTAGCTCCGAAGATTTCTTTGATCAGTGTGTGACGAGTCGTAGGATGCGTCACGTCACTACACCATTCCCCCCGCTCTTCGAAAGCCGGCGTCGAGGAGGATAGGGAGCGACGCGCGCGACGTAGTTGAACCGGTTTGGCCTTCGGATCAGTCGCCCCGAACGAGTGCTCATGCCGTCAGGGGACATGTCTGGCGAGGGCCTTGATGGAGGGGGGGCTCGAGTGCAGGGTAGTGTTGTCGAGGTCGGAGGCCTGGCGATGGGAGGTCGGAGGCCTGGCGATGGGAGGTCGGTTGAGTATGGGGCTGTGGAGACATAAGGTTGGGTGAGAATTGTTGCATTGCCTGGTAGAGCGGGGGCGTGGGGTGGGGAGAATCTTGGGGGGTGCCGGAAACAGTTGTAGAAGGGTGTGGTTGTGGGATAGGAGAAGGATAAGGGTTCGCCGTCGCGTACGCGTGATCTGTGTGAGTTTGGGGGGGGGCTGCTGCAGGTGCTGTGGTGGTGGGGAGTTAGGGGCAGGAGGGGAGTATTGGTTTGGAGGGGAGAGTTTTTCGGGGAGTGGGGAATGACTTGGTTCGGTGGTGAGGATGGGGTTAGGACCATGTTGCAAGAGGTATTGTAGTGGCCCTGGAGGTTTGGTAGGGGGAGTGGTGGGGAGGTGGGCCGGCTTGAGCCTGTCGATGGAGACGCGATCCAGTTTGGCATCTCGGTTGATCACGAAGTGTTTTGTTGATCTGGTAAGGACTCGGAAGGGGCCATCGTATGGGCGTTGAAGAGGAGTTCGTTTGGAGTCTCGCCTGAGGAAGACGTAGTCACTTGTAGACAGGGCCGGGGGAAGGTGCTCCGGCTGAGGTTGCGGTGGGCGAGGGGGGGGGGGTGTTGGACTGGTGTTGGCGAATGTCTCCTTGATAAGTTGGAGGAGGGCGTGACGGTCAGGATCGCCGACGGCAGGCGTGGCAATTTCCCCAGGGAGGCGAGGTTCTCAGCGTAAAGTAGCTGAGATGGGGAAATGTCGTTGTCGACCTTTGGTGTGACGCGGATCGTGAGAAGCACCAGGGGAAGGGCGTCGACCCAGTCGCATTAGGGTTGTACCTTAAGCGACTCCTTCAGTTGGCGGTGGAACCGTTCCAAGAGTCCATTGACTTGGAGGTGGTAAGCGGTAGTCCGGTTGCGTTTGGTGCCAAGGAACTTGAGGAGGCTGGACCATAGGTCAGATTCGAACTGAGGGTCCCTATCGGTAACAATGATGTGAGGTGCGCCGAATCTGGATACCCAACCGGAGAGGAAAGCACGGGCGGTCATCTCGGCGGATATATCCGGAAGGGGGATCGCTTCTGGCCACCTGGTGTACCTGTCGATACACGTAAGGAGGTAACGCATGCCACGAGAAGGCGGAAGGGGGCCCACAATGTCCACATGGACTGACTGGAAACGTGCCGTGGGTGTAGGAAAACGCTGGAGTGGTGCGTGGACGTGGCGCGTAACCGTCTGGCAGGGGAAGCAGGTCCGGGTCCATTGTCTGACATCCTTGTTGATGCCTGGCCAGACGACTCGATCCGTGATGAGGCGTTGTGTCGCGCGGATGCCCGGATAACTGTGGTCATGGAAGGAGGAGAAGATGTCCTTACGGTGGCAGGCGGGGATGTACGGGCGGGGTTTGCCTGTGGAGACGTCACACCACAATGGTACGGGGTTGTTAGGAAGCTGTCTCAGCTGTAAGGATGAGTTGTTGTGCATACGTAGGAGGCGGATTTCATTGCCGTTATTCTGAGATGCGGCTATGCGTGAGTAGTCTATGTTGTGGTCAGGGAGGATGCTGGAGGTGATTCTAGACAAGGCGTCGGCCTCCTGGTTATCCTCTCCCTTGATATACTCAATTCGAGTATCAAATTGGGAGAGGAATGACAGCTGCCGGGAGACTTTTGGGGAGTGATGGTCGGAGACCCTGTCTAGGGCATGGGCGAGTGGCTTGTGGTCTGTAAGGATGACGAAAGGCCGGCCTTCAAGGAAGTAAAGGAAGTGCTTGACGGCCGAGACTATGGCTAGCAGTTCCCTGTCAAAGGCGCTGTAGCAAATTTGAGGAGGGTCCAGACGTTTGGAGAAAAAGGCGATAGACTGGAGCTGGTCGTTGATCTTCTGTTGGAGGACGGCGCCAATTGCTGAGGAGGAGGCATCGGTGGTAAGGAATTTGGGGGCGTGAGCTACCGGGTAGGACAAGCTGGCGGCCTCAGCGATTGCCGCCTTGACTTGCCCGAATACTTGGGTCGCTTCGGAAGACCACTTCACAGGTTTGACCGACCGCTTGGAATGGTTCTTGGTGAGGTCGTTCAAAGGAGCGAGTTTTGCAGCTGCGTCGGGGACAAATCTATGGTAATAATTGACGATTCCTAGGAATCGTCAGAGCATTTTGATGGATGTTGGCTGTGGGAAGTCTTTTATGGTGTCGATATTTTGAGGGAGAGGATACAGGCCTGCCGTTGAGTTACGGTGTCCGAGGAAGTCGAGAGATGAAACTCCGAGGAGACACTTGGACGGGTGTATCCGGAGGCCTCTTGGAGGCGGCGGAAGAGGAGGCGGAGGTGTTGGCGGTGCTGGTCGTGGGTATCGGAGGCTACGAGGATGTCGTCGATGTAAACGGTGATGAAGTCGAAGTCTCTCAGGGCATGGTCTATGAACCTCTGGAACGTCTGGGCGGCATTCCGGAGGCCAAAGACCATCATCTTCCATTCGATGAGGCCGAACGGAGTGGCTATGGCTGTCTTCTGGACGTCTTCCGGCGCTACAGGGATTTGATAAAACGCCCTGACCAGGTCGATCTTGGAGAAGACCTGTTTCCCGTGAAGCTTGAAGTGGAAGTCCTGAGCGTGAGGGATGGGGTAGCGGTCGGGCTTCGTGATGCGGTTAAGTTGATGGTAGTCACCGCAAGCCCGCCATTGGTTGGGCGGTGGGGGTGGCTTGGGAACCATGTGGAGTGGTGATGCCCAAGCACTCTCCGATGGTTGGATGATGTCCTGGTCTAAGAGTTCTTGGAACTCCTGTTTGGCAGCGGCCAACTTCTCTGGGGAAAGTCGTCGAGGCTTGTCGTATACTGGCGGTCCAGATGTCTGGATGTGGTGAGTTATGTTGTGAGGGGTGGTGGTGGTGGTGTTGGCCTTGTCTGGCGATGTTAGCTGGGGAAACTCCTGCAGTATGCGTGCATAATCGCCATCGGGCTGGAGTGACGATATCTGGTGGGAAGTTGCGTTAGTGGTGGTTCCTGGTATGCTTGTTGTGCCGTGGTACAAGCAGTTATCCTTGGCGCTAACTACCATATTGTAGTGCTGGAGGAAGTCGTAGCCAAGAATGGGTTGCTGCACCGCTGCTATGACGAATGTCCAAGGGAACTTGACATCGTGGAGGTCCAGGACGCTGTGGTGGCTGCCGTACGTTGCGATGGGCGTACCGTTGGCTGCATGCAGGTCGTAGGATGGCCAACGTGTACCGTGGTTGGGTTCTTCCGTCTGGGGTATGATGCTGACGGCAGAGCCTGTGTCTACCAGGAAGGATAGGCCAGAATGGCGATCACGCACTGAGAGGAGGGTGTGGGTATGGTTAGCGGGAGTAGGGGTGCTTACCGACCCCTCGCGTTTGGAGTTTCCCTGCGACCAGCTGCATGGTTGTGTGCATCTGAGCGCCTTGGCTCCGAAGCGGGTATGGTACCAGCAGGAGGCAGTATCCTGTAGTGGAGCGGGGTTACGTGGTGGTTGATGGCTTCCCTTCTCGGCTAAAAACTGGTTGAGCAAAGTCTTCATGTCGGCGACTTCCTGTCGTAGCTGCTGCACACTTTGGTCACTGGCACTATATGACACAGGAATGTTTTCATTCACAACACTATCGTCACTAACACCTGGGTTTTCACTACACTGAACACTATGCACTAGTTTGTCAGTGCGCTGTAAGCTGGTGGTTGACCGGACGTTGTACGGAGATAGTTGTACCGAGATATGACGCTGCTACAATCTATCTACTATTTCGCAGTATTGTTCGTCGTCCTTATCGCCGGCTAGAGCTTCCAGGTGTAAGTGAAGGGCGTCCGGCATCTTGGAGAGGTGCATGGAGTGGAGGAGTTCCTAGGGCAATGACACCTTTGCCCGGGTGTTGAGGGCGGCCATACGGGTGTATAATTGTGACGGGGTAGTGTCGCCGAGTTCACTATGCTGGATATCTCGGTAGTGCTGAGCGTCGGGCTTGGTGTATAGTTTCCGTAAGGCAGTCTTGAGGGCGGAACACTTGCCTTCTTGCGGAGGAGAGGAGACGACGTTACGGACAAGGGCGATGACGTCCGTTGGTAGAGCGGCGATGTACGCGCCGAAGGCTTGGTGGTCCTGCACGTTACCTTGAGTGGCTAAATAGGCCTCTGTGTGAACTAGCCAGCTCTCCAAGTCACGGGAGAAACTAGGAAGTTTCACTTGTGCGTTTTCCATAATCCTGGTTGTCCTTTACCGGGGTCACCACTTTGTAGTAGTTTTAGTTCGGAACAACGGCAGGACAATGAAATTCACACATAAGAATATCTAATCTCTTATTTTTGGTAATTAGCCACAAGGTGCGACACTAGAAGTGTCACATGAGAAATATAGGTGAAGCTCGGACTAAGGCCACAGCTTAGTGGAGCTGATTAGTTGTAGCTGGACGGGAAGCCTAACGCTAGAGAGGCGGTGGCGGTTAATGACGGTGAGGCTCGATGGGACGGCTACATGGCTGGACGAGGAGATGTTGTTTGTGCACGGGTCGGTACTGTTCTGTCCATCTCGGCGGAACGCCGACCTTTTAAAGGAGGCTGGTGGGAACGTGGGGAGCTTTCCAAGTTCCTGATTGGCTGACCGCTGGCTGGTCGGGACGTCCTTGAGAACTACGCTTGCCAACTACGGGAACTTGGAAAGGCTAGCTCCAAAGATTTCTTTGATCAGTGTGTGACGAGTCGTAGGATGCGTCACGTCACTACATAGTAATCATTATAAGTACCTTTCAAAATTTCTCATTATTAGTATATCTTAAAGATTTTATTATTAGTACCTTCTGAAGATGATATTATTATTGACTTCCAAGATATCTCGACCGGTACCTTTTGTTGTTTTGATTATTATTAATGTTATCGTTGTTTGTGCATTTTTTATCATTATTACTACCTTCTAAAGTTATCATTATAAATAACTTCTAATATCTGTTAATAGTACCTTCAACAGTTTTCGTCATATGTACCTTCCAAAATTATCATTATTAAAACCGTCTAAAATTATCATTATCAGTACCTTCTAAAGTTATTATTTTTACTACTTTTAAAGCCATCATTTATGAGGGCTTCTAAATGATCAATATTACTAACTTCTTAAATTATTATTATTAGTATATTCTAAAGTTATCATTATAAGTACCTTCTAAAGTGATCATTATTAGTGTCTTCTAGAGTTACCATTATTAATACCTTCTAATGTTGCCATTATCAGATTAATTTTAGTATCGTCCAAAGTTACCATTATAAGAACATTTCCAGTACTTTCTAAAGTTATACTTATTAGTACCTTCTTAAGTTATCATTATTAGTATCTCTATAGTTATTACTATTAGACCTTTCTAAAATCATCATTATTAGTATCTTTTAAAATTATCTTTATTGGTGCCTTCAAAAGCATAATTACGAATGTCTTTAAAATTCATCATTATTAGTACCTTTTTAAGTTTTCTGATGAGTACATTCTTAATTGATCATTATAAATACATTCTATAATAATTTTTAGCACCTAATTAGTAGCTATTAATGTTGTCATTGATAGCACCTTCTAAAGTTATCATTATTACTACTTTATATAGTTATCAATATTAATGCATTCTAAAATCATCATTATTAGTACCTTCTTATCTTTAGTAGTTCTTTCTAAATTTCTCATTATCAATTTCTAACGTTTTCATTAATAGTACTTTTAGTCATATTTAAAGTTATCATTATTAGTATTTTCTAACGTTATTAGTGCATTCTAAAATTGTCATTATACCTAACTTCCTAAGTTATTATTATTAATACTTTGGAAATTTATAATTATGAATACCTTTAATTGTTATTATTATTACTAACCTGCAAGACTCTCGTTATTAGTACCTTTTAGATATACAATTATTAATACATTCTAGTTATATCTTATGTATATCATTACTAGTACATTCTAACGCTGTTATTACTATGAACTTTTATCGTTATCAGTATTAGTAAGTATTTGAATTATTATAATGTGTAACTACTTAATTGATCATTATTAATAGATTCTTAAATCATAACGTGTGCATGTGTGTGGATTTACATGTGTATGTATGTGTTGTATATGTGTGTGTGTGTGTATACGCGCACGTGTGTGTATATGTGTGTGTATGTGTATATGTTTTTGTGTGTACATGTGTGTATATCTTATTATAATATAATATAATATAATATAATATTAATATAATATAATATGATATATAATATAACATTAATATGATATGATATACAATATATAATATGATATAACATAATATAATATATAATATAATATAATATAGTATAATATAATATAATACAATATATATATATATATACACATATATATATATATATGAATATATATATATATATATATATATATATATATATATATAAATATATATATATATGCTCGTGACCTCAACTAGAGAGTTCGTTTTTCTGCACAAAACACCAGCTAGCGAATACCTGTGAAATTTATATCTCCGAATAGTGTTAAGTGATTGTGTTGTGTTTTTGTAATTGTATACGTATAGCGCTTTACAGTTATAGATCTAAATTCAAAACAGTATTCTGTTACTGTACTCGAAAGAGTAAGCTTCGTGTATTTAGTTTAATAGAGACAGCTTTTTTTTATCGATTTGTATTTTCTCATTATCGTTTGTATTGCTAACGGAGGAGCGAAGTGGCTTGTGAAGGTTGATGAGGCTGGATCGTCTCATCAAGAACGAAGTAATCTTCCCTAGTTGTTGGCTGGAGTAGCTTAACCTACGTGACAAGTTTAGGAATAAATTTTAATGGCCCGTCCGCCATCACATACATATTACATTGTAAATAATTAAAGCTATGAACAAAGTATGCAAATAAATATAGATATAAATATATTGAACAATACAACAGTGATCCTCGTACTATATATAATTTTTGCAACATACTGTATAATTTAAAAGGCATGTATAATAAATTGATGCAGAATAATAATTTTACAAACAGTATGACGTGTACGCTTCGGGGACACTAGCAGTGGTAGCGTGCTGCTACATAACCCCCCTCCGAGTTATTGTTGAAATGAGACAGTCTTGGAGGTTCGGGGCTGCCTGGAAGGAGTGGGAATGGGAGTGGTGTTGACGAGAGTGTCCGTGGGGTCGAAAAGGTAGGCCGGTTTGACGCGATCGTGGTCACGCTTTCCGTTGCGTTTGATCGTGACCGTCTTTCTGGTGCGTCGTAGGACTTCGAAAGGGCCTTCGCACGGAGGTTGGAGGGCTTTTCTTACGGCGTCCGTCCTGACGAAGACGTGGGTGCACTGGAGTAGGTCCTGGCTCACGAAGGTTTTAGTAGACTTGGCGTGGCGTGGCGGGACGGGGTGGAGGTTGGCCATGGTCTCCTTCAGCTGGAAGGCGAAGTCGTGTGGAGTACAGGAGGTGGAAGGAGGCACGTCTGCGACAAACTCTCCAGGAAGCTTGAGGGTGGTGCCGAAAACGAGTTCAGCAGGAGAGTGGCCAATGTCAAGCTTGAGTGAGGTTCTGATTCCAAGGAGCACAAGGGACAGGGCCACTGACCAGAGCTCATTGTTGAGGGCATGGGCGTAGAGGGCGGCCTTCAGCTGGCGGTGAAAGCGCTCTACCATGCCGTTGGCCTGAGGATGGTAACTGGCAGTGCGGTAACGGCGGATACCAAGGATGGCCATTACCTTGCTCCAGAGGGTTGACTCGAACTGGCTGCCTCTGTCGGAGGTGAGGTTGGTCGGGACACCGAAGCGAGCAACCCAGTTGTCGACGAACGCTCGTGCAACGGTGTCAGTGTTGATGTCGGGAAGTGGAATCGCCTCTGGCCAGCGAGTGAAGCGGTCGACACAGGTAAACACGTACTTGAAGCCGTTGGAGTATGGGAGGGGGCCGACGATATCGACGTGTACGTGGCTGAATCTGGCAGAGACGAGCGGGAAAGAAGTTAGTGGAGAAAACGTGTGTCTCGTTACCTTGGAAGCCTGGCACTGGAGGCAGGTGCGGGCCCAGTGTCTGACATCCTTGTTAATACTTGGCCAGATGAATTTGGACGTCAACATCCGTTGGGATGCACGGATGCCAGGATGTGCAAGGTCATGAAGGTGGCGGAAGAGTTGATGGCGGAATGACGGAGGTAGGAAGGGGCGAAGGTTGTCGGTGGAGACGTCAGCATACAGATGGATGTCTGTGCCAGGTACTTGAATCTTCTCCATCCTGAGGGAAGGGTTGTCCAACAGACGCTGCAAGTCGTCGCAGTTGGCCTGTGCAGCTGAAATGGCGGCGTAGTCGATGACAGGAGACTGCGTTGAGACTGCGTGAATGTTTCTGGAGAGGGCGTCAGCGGGTGCGTTCTTGGAACCTTGTACGTATCTTATGTCTGTGGAGAACTGAGAAATGTACTGTAAGTGGCGGAGCTGTGTAGGTGTGTAGCTGGCTTTGTTAGTGTGGAAGGTGGTAGTGAGGGGTTTGTGGTCAGTGAAGATGACGAACTGTCGACCTTCTAGGAAATATCTGAAACGTTGGACAGCTCTGTAGACAGCAAGCAATTCCCTGTCGAATGTGCTGTAGTTCTTCTCAGCGTTGCTCAGTTTCTTGGAGAAGAAGGCGAGCGGCTTCCAAGCATTGTCGACGAATTGCTGCAAGACGGCGCCGATTCCGTCGTTGGAGGCGTCAGTAGCGATTGATGTGAGAGCCTCCGGGGCAGGGAAACTGAGGGTGGCGACGGTGTCTAGGGCAGTCTTCGCAGAAGCGAAAGCTTTGTCGGCTTCAGGACACCAATCGAGCTTGATAGACTGACCACGCTTGCAAGGTCTAATGAGGGAATACAAAGGCTGCAACATGAGGGAACACTTAGGAATGAAGCGATTGTAAAAGTTAAGCATTCCTAGGAACTGCTTGAGTTGTCTCTGTGTGGAGGGCTTCGGGAACTGGCGGATGGCATCACACTTGGTACTCAGAGGTGAAATACCAGTGGAGGAGACAGTGTGTCCAAGGAAGTCTACGGAGGTCAATCCAAAGTTCGACTTGGCGGCGTTGATTTGGATGCCATAGTCACGTAGACGGGTGAGGACTTCTTCGAGGTGACGGCGGTGGGTGGCTTCATCAGGGCTGGCGATGAGGAGGTCGTCTATGTAGGCGAAACAGAAGGGTAAGCCACGAAGGACTTCGTCAATGAAGCGCTGGAACGTTTGTGCTGCGTTTTTCAAGCCGAAGGGCATCCGGACGTACTCGTAGAGACCAAACGGGGTGGTAATGGCCGTCTTCGGGATGTCATCGGGGTGTACAGGGATCTGGTGGAAAGCTTGAACCAGATCCACTGTAGAGAAGATGGTGCAGCCGAAGAGTTGGGAACCAAACTCTTGAATGTTGGGGATTGGGTAACGGTCGAAGACAGTCTGAGAGTTTAGGGCACGATAGTCACCGCATGGTCGTAAGTCGCCGCTCTTCTTAGTGACGACGTGTAGCGCCGAAGACCAGTTGCTCTTGCTGGGTCGTATTATCCCTTGACGCATGAGGGATTCGAACTCGGCCTTGACGACGCGTTGCCGTTCGGGTGCTAGACGTCGTGGCTTGGCGTGGGTTGGGCGACCAGAAGTGACAATGCGATGTTCGACGTGGTGACGTATCGGCGGCGTGCATTTATGTGGCTGGGTGAGGGTGGGGAATTGTTGAAGGAGAGAAGCAAAAGGTGTACCGGGACTGATGACGGAGATGTTGGTACTGACGCCAGGACGAGTGTGGCCGTAGGACGTGAGGCGCGTGGAGACATCGTAAAGGCGACGGCGCTGAATGTCCACGAGAAGGCCATAATGGTTCAGGAAATCGGCTCCGATGATGGGTTGAGGGACGTCGGCGACGTAGAAGGTCCACTCGAAGGCACGACGGAGGTTGAGGGAGAGGGTTAAGGTGGATTTCCTGTAGACGGCGATTTTAGTGTTGTTGGCAGCGTAGAGGGACGTGATTGGGGGTAACGTCTTCGAACTGGCAGAAGCTGGCAGTATGCTCACTGCAGCACCGGTGTCGATGAGGAAGAGGTGACGTGTTAAAGGGTCTTGTATGTACAGGAGTTGTGAAGAGGAGGGGCGAACATTATGCACAGCTGAGGTTCGCCGTTTGGGGTTGAGAGTGGGGGACTGGGGGAAGGCGCAGGGATGGTTACATTTGCGCGCCTTAGAGCCGAACTGGGCGTGATAGTAGCATACCGCTGAGTTGCGTTCCGTACTTTTATATCTCGGTCTTGATCGGGAACGTGAACTGCGTGTGAAGTTAAGGCGGTCTGTTGCCTGAACCTGTCCCTTCAGCTCAATAACTTGAAGGGTGAGTTGAGTCACCATATCGACGAGACGCTCGCGAATGGGGTCTGTGTTGACGTGAGAGACTTAGGGCGAGGACAGAGTTGCGACGAGCTCGTCGGCTTGTTCCTCTACGGGAAGCTGGTCCATGATGGTAGAGACGTCGGTTCAGCGGCGGCGGCGGGAATTGCAGGCAACGGCAAGTGGAGGCTAGAGTCCGTTCTGACGGAGATGGCAAGCGGCGTCGGGGTCAACTGCGGGTGGAGCAGCCAGTGGCGTCGGGAATCCACTCAAAGATGCAGGCGGCGAGTCCACACCAGGCAGGAGTTCGCGTTCCACTCTCAGGAGCGCGACTGGGCAGGCAGTCCACTCCACGGGGCGAGGTAGGCGGCGAAGAGTCCACAGCAGGCAGGGGGTGCGGTAGGTCCACAGCAGGCAGGGGGTGCGGTAGGTCCACAGCAGGCAGGGGGTGCGGTAGGTCCACAGCAGGCAGGGGGTGCGGTAGATCCACAGCAGGCAGGGCTGGACCGGCGGCGGTGAGTAGTACGGTCCAGCGGGCAGGGAAGGGCAGGGCCAGCGGCGGTGACTGCTGCGTCGGGTCTAGAGGGAGGCGTCTGCGTTGGATGCTGAAGTCCACACTCCGGGAGGTCACCAATTGATGAGGCTGGATCGCCTCATCAGGAATGAAGTAATCTTCCCTAATTATGGCAGGAGTAGCTTAAACTGCGTGGCTAGTTTAGGAATTAATTTTTATTGGCCCGTCCGCCATGACATACATATTACATTGTAAATAATTAAAGCTATGAACAAAGTATGCAAATAAATATAGATATAAATATATTGAACAATACAACAGTGATCCTCGTACTATATATAATTTTTGCAACATACTGTATAATTTAAA
>NW_027467721.1:858311-873311 GCF_046742065.1 Oratosquilla oratoria | reverse complement strand
TGGTGTCCCCAAACTCCTTGTTACTGTCCTGTTCCTTTTTTTGCCGACTCTGTGGTGGGGGAAGACAATGCTACCACCAAGTCTTTCCACTTGAGTCGTAAAAGGCGACAAAAAACGGGACGGGGGATGGGATTAGGAGTCCTACTACCTGTACCCCCAAAAGGGGACAATCCTAAAAAAAGAAGAAAAGGCATAAGAGGGTCTGGGAGCATTCCAACCAGTACCCTAAGGTTTGGGTCTTTTAATGTGCATGGATGTGGTTCAGATGAGAGTAAAAGGGAATAGATAGGCAGTATGTTTGTGAGAAGAAAGATGAATGTGTTGGCTTTGAGTGAAACTAAAATGAAAGGAAAAGGCAACTGTGAGTTTGGGAGTGTAGCTGGGAGGTACTCAGGAGTGAAGAGGGGACGAGAGAGAGAAGGGGTGGTTATACTAGTAAGTGAAGAGATAAGTAAGCGTGTAGTGGAGTGGAAGGAGGTTTCATCAAGGTTGGTGTGGATGAAGGTGAAACTGGGAAGGGAGATGTGGGTTTTTGTAAGTGCGTATGGACCTGGTAGTGAGAAGAGCGTAGAGGAAAGGGAGGCTTTTTGAGTAGATATAAATGAGTTGTATTGGGAGACCTTAATGCTAGGGTAGGAAATGAACCGATAGATGGAGTGATTGGGAAGTATGGAGTTCCAGGTAAAATCGTAGTGGAGAAATGATGGTGGAGATGTGTCTTGAAAGAGAGTTGATGATAGCAAATACAGTGTTTATGAAGAAAGTCAAGCATAAGTACACATGGAAGAGGGTGGTGGATGGAAGGGTGGCATATAGAGCGTTAATGGACTATATAGTGGTGGCCAGGAGTATGGCAGGAAGAGTTAAGGATGTACATGTTCTAAGGGGAGAGAGTAGGGGAGTATCAGATCATTATCTGGTGGAAGGTAATTTGAGAGTGGAGAATAGGTGGAGAAAGAGGAAAAGGGCAGAAGGTAGGGAGGTGCTTAGAGTGAACTGCTTAAATGAGAAAGAAAAGGAGAATGAGTATAAGAAGAAGCTGAAAGAGGAGTGGGAGGGAGTGAAGGATAGAGTAAAACTAGGAGTGGAGGAGGAATGGGGATGGTTCAAGGAGGGAGTCATAAGGTGTGCAAAGATGGTGTGGGGAACAAGGAGGGCGGGGGGAAATAAAAGGAAGGGTAGTGAGTGGTGGGATGAGGAAGCAAATAAGGGTGTAGAAGAGAAGAAGCATTCATTCATAGATTGGCTACAAATTAGGACGAGGGAATCGTATGAGAGGTACAAAGTAAAGAGAAGGGAAGTTAAGCATAAGATAAAGGAAGCAAAGAGGAGAGCAGATGTGAAATGGGGTAAGAGTATGACAGAAAAAATTGAAAGCAATAAAAAGATGTTTTGGAAGGAAATTAAAAGAGGAAGAGGAGGCGAATCAAGTAGAGAAGAAAAGGTAAAAGGTGCAGATGGAGAGATGATAATGGAAGAGAAGGAAGTGAGAGGAATGTGGTCAGAATATTTTAGGGAGTTGCTAAATGTGAAGCAGGATAGGGAGGGAAAGGTAGTTGCAGTAGGAAGCGCTAAGAGAGTGATGAGTGAGGAAAATGGAGGAGAAATAAGGAAGGATGAAGTGAAGGCAGTTGTTAAGATGATGAAAGTAGGTAAGGCACCTGGTCTGGATGGATGCCATGCAGAATGTCTGAAGAAAGGAGGTACAATTATGGTGGACTGGCTGGTGAGATTATTTAATGTTTGTTTAAGAGAGGGTAGAGTGCCGGAGGACTGGAGGAGTGCCTGTATAGTTCCGCTTTACAAGGGAATAGGGGACAAGTGTGAGTGTAGTAGTTTCAGAGGGATCAGCTTGTTGAGTGTAGTTGGGAAGGCTTATGGGAGGGTCTTGATTGAGAGGATTAGGAGAGGAACAGAGTGAGTAATTGGTGAGGAACAGTGTGGGCTTAGGACAGGTAGGGGATGTGTAGATCAGATTTTTGTGGTAAGATAGATATGTGAGAAAGCTATAGGATCTGGAAAAGGCTTACGACAGGGTAGACAGGAAGGCACTGTGGGAGGTACTGCAGATATATGGGATAGGAGGAAAGCTGTTAAGAGCAGTCAAGAGTTTTTGTGAGAGTAGTAGATCTTGTGTTAGGATTAGAAATGGAGAGAGTGAATGGTTTGAGGTAAAGGTGGGACTTTGTCAGGGATGTGTTATGTCGCCCTGGCTGTTCAATCTTTACATGGATGGGGTGGTGCGAGGGGTGAATGCAAGGGTAGTGGGTCAGGGGTTGGAGATGGTTAAAGAAAGTGGAGAAAAGTGAGAGGTGAGCCAGTTGTTGTTTGGTGACGACTCTGCGCTTGTAGCAGGATCAGAGGAGGGATTGAGGAAATTAGTGACAGAGTTTGAGTAGGTGCGTGAAAGAAGGAAGCTGAAGATAAATGTAGGCAAAAGTAAGGTGATGGCATGTACAAGGGAAGAGAGTGAAAGCAGGCTGGAATTGAACATTAAGGGTGAGAGACTGGAGGAAGTGGATAGTTTTAGATACTTGGGTGAGAATATGGCAGGAAAGGGAGGAGTGAGGGTGGAGGTAGTATGTAGATTGAGAGAAGCTAGTAAATGTCTTGGTGGATTGAAAAGTGTAATGAGAAATACACATCTGGGAATGGATGCTAAGAGGAGGTTATATGAAGGAGTGATTGTGCCAACAGCATTGTACGGGGCAGAAACATGGAACATGAGAGAGGAAGAGAGAAGGAGTCTGAATGTGTTTGAGATGAAATGTCTGAGAAGTATGATACGGGTTACTAGGCTGGATAGAGTGAGAAATGAGGAGGTGAGGAGGAGAACAGGGGTGGAAAGGGAACTGGGAGATAGGGTTGATGATGGAGTATTAGGATGGTTTGGACACATGGAAGGAATGAGTGAAGAAAGATTGGTAAAAGAGATGTGGAAGGCAGAGGTGGAAGGAGTGAATATGAGGGGGCGTCATAGGATGAGGTGGATGGATGGGGTGAAAGGGGCATTACAAAAGAGAGGAATGTCTGTTGAGGAAGGACGGGAGAGAACAGAAGATAGGGGTGAATGGAGAGGGGTTGTGTATAGATGGTGCTGTGATGCTTGAGGGAGAGTGGGTGGGGGATGGGGGGTGAGAAAGTATGTATGAGAAGAAAAAAAAAAAAAATTGACGCAGCCCGAAGGGATTTCTCCCCATCTTCTCCTTTTCTGCATGGGGGGACGGAGAGAGGGGTCGCCGAATTTATGAAGCGGCCTTGCTGTGGATGTGCTGTGTCTTGCGACACTGCTTCTGACCCAGATCAGTTGATAGAATGCAGGGATGACCCGTCATCCAGGAGGTGCCAAGATAAGAGGGAGGGAGGAGGGAGGAGTGGAATATATAGGAATTGGATTGGGTGGGAGTGGTTTCTATGCCTTTTTCTTTTTGGCTACCCCCCATGTAGGAAGAAAAAGCTTTTGGTATATGTATGTATGTATATTAATAACTAGAAGGGACTAATAATTATAATTGTAGAATGCATTAATAATGATCAATTAAGAAGGTACACATAAAACTTAAAAATGTACTAATAATGATAACTTTGAAAGACATTCATAATTATGCTTTTGAAGGTGTTTATAATGGCAATTTTAAAATATACTAATAATGATCAATTTAGGTTCTAATAGAAATAACTATAGAAGGTACTAATAATGATAACTTAAGAAGGTTCCAATAGTTATAACTTTAGAACATATTTAAATGATAATTTTAGGTTGTTCCTACTTATAACATTTAAAAGGAACAGTGTTACTAAAAAAAAAAAAAAAAAAAAAAAATCTTTCTCACATTCAAGAAATCCATCCGACTTAGAAAACTACTTTTGAACCTTAAGAGGAAACGTATGACAAAAAATATAAATAAACAAAATAAATAAATAAATTAATAAATAAATGAATAAAAAAAATAGATCAAAAATCTTTCTGACCTTGAAGAAATCTTTTGGACCTATCATCCTTAGATAACAACTTATATCCTTCAGAGCAACCGTTTTACTTAAAAACATAAAAAAAAAATCGGACCTTCAAGAAATCCATCCCTGTAACCTTGCAGAACTAATATAAAATAAAATAACTAAACCAAAATAAAATAAAATAACACACACACACACACACACACACACACACACACACACACACACACACACACACACACACACACACACACACACACACACACACACACACACACACACACAAGTACACACAAACACTTTAGAAGGTAATTATAATGACAACTTTGGAAAGTACTAATAATGATAATTTAAGAAGGTAATAAAATTGCACTAATAACGACTAGTTTGGAAATTACTACTAAAGACAAGTTTGCAAAGTACCATAAATGATAAATATAAAATACAAATAATAAAAATTTTAGAATGCATTATTGGTAACTTTAATGAGTACTAATAATAAGAAATTTAGGATATACCTACAATGACAGCTTTAGAATATACTAATAATGACATGACTATTAATGATAAATGTGTACTAATATTGACAAGCTCATAATGTGCTAAATATAACAAATTTAGAACTTAAAATTATAATAATGAGAAGTATCGAAGTTTTTATTAATGATAACTTTTATTTGCACTAATATTGAAAAGTATAGAATTTACTATTAATGACAAGTTTAGAATATTCTGATAATGACAACTTTAGAGTATACTATTAATGTGTACAAATGATGACAAGTTTAGAATATACCAATAAAGATAAGTTTAGAATATACTATTAATGATAACCTTAATATGTACTAATAATGACAAGTTTAGAATATACTAATAATTGGAAGTTTAAAGTATACTAGTTTAGAAGATGTATTAATAATAATTATTATGTTTACTAATAATTAGGATATACCAATAATGTCAAGTTTAGAACATACTAATAATGAAAACTTAGAATCTAGTAATAATGACACGTTTAGTGAATGAACAAGTTCATTAATGCCACGGTTAGAATATACTAAAATGACAAGTTTAGAATATGCTAATAATTACATGTATAAAATAAACTAATAATGATAAGTTTAGAAGATATATTAATAATAACTTTAATCTGTACTAATGATAACATTTTAGAATATTCCAATAATGTAAAGTTTAAAACATACTGATAATGAAAATTTTAAAAATGCTAATAATTACACGTTTAGAATATACTAAAATGACAAGTTTAGAAGACGGTTAGCATATACTAAAAATGACACGTTTAGAATATACAACTAATAATGAGAAATTTAGAATATACTTATAATGAAAAGTTTATAATATACTAATAATTAGTTATAATATACTAATAATTATATTTCAAAATATACTAATAATGATAGGATATACTAATAATAAGTTTGATGTATACTCATGATTTCATTTTTAGAATAAACCAATAATGTTAAGTTTAGTACATACTAATAGAGAAAATTTGGAATAATAATAAAGACATGTTCATAATATACTAAAATAACAAGTTTAGAATATTCTAATAATTACATGGTTACAATATACAAAAAATGACAAGTTTTGAATATTCTATTAATGACAAGTTTAGAAGGTACTAATAATGATAGCTTTAACTTTTACTAATAACGACTAGTTTGGAAATTACTACCAATGACAAGTTAATGATAACTAATATGTACTAATAATGACAAGTTTAGAATATACTAATAATGAGAAGTTTAGGATATAGGCATACTAATAATGACAAGTTTGGAATATTCTAATAATGGCAAGTTTAGATGGTACTATTTGAATTTTACTAATAACGACTAGTTTGGAAATTACTACCAATGACAAGTTACGAAGTATCATTAATGATAATTTCAATGTTTACTTATAAAAGACAAGTCTAAAAATACAAATAATGAATTATTGATAACTTTAATGAGTACTAATAATAACAAGTTTAGGATATACTTACAATGACAACTTTAGAATATACTAATAATGATAAATGTGTACTAATAATGCCAATTTTAATGGTAATTATTAATGATAAATGTGTACTAATAGTGACAAGTTCATAATATGCTAAATATAACAAATTTAGAGCCTAAAGTTTATCAGTTACTATTAATGACATTTTTTTATTTGTACTAATTATGAAAATTTAAGAATATGCTATTATTGACAAGTTTAGAAGGTACTATTAATAATGAAGTTAAAGTTTGATAATAATGACAAGATTAAAATATATTAGTAATGACAATTTTAGAATATACTAATTATGGCAAGTATAAAATATACAAAAATGACAAAGTTACAATGAATTGATAATGAAAAAGTCAGAATATACTAAACAATGTCATATATAAAATAAGAAGTTTAGAATATTCTAATAATTACAAGTTTAGAATATACTTATAATAAATTTAGAATATACTAAAAAACAAGTTTAGAAGGTACTATTAAGAATAACTTTAATGTGAACTAATAATGACATGTTTAGAATATACTAATAATGACCAATTCTATATATACCAATAATAAAATAAAAGTAATGTAGCATTAACTGTAATTTCAATATGTATAATAATAAAAAGATTAGAATATACTAATTATAATAAGTTTAGAAGGTACTATTAATAATAACTTTAATGTGCACTAATAATGCCAAGATTAGATGATACTACTTACGATAAATCTTATGTGTATTAATAAAGACAAGGTCAGAATATAGTATTAATGTTTTCTTTAATGTATGATAATAATGACAAGATTAGATTATACAAATTATGAAATGCTTAGAGGGTACTAAGAAGGATAACATGATTGTGTAGTAAAAATGACATGTTTAGAGGGTACCAATAAAATGAAATTGATAACTTCTATATATACTAATAATTTCAAGTTACAATATATTAATAATGACAAGTTTGCAGGGTACTATTAATGTGTAATAAATCTAATGTATACAGGTTTAGATTGTGCCACTAATGTGTACTAATAGTGACAAGTTTAGAAGGTAATGTTAATGATAAGTTCAATCTCTACTATTACTGAAAAGTTAAGAATATATTAATAATGTAAAAATTGGAAGGTACTATTAATGATAATTTTAATACTGACAAATTTCAAAGGTACTATTAATGATAAATTCAATGTGTACTAATAAAGACAAGTTTAGAAGGTACTAATAATAAGTTTAGAAGGTACTTTTAAAGATAACATTAATGTGTACTAATAATGACAAGTTTAGAATAAACCAACAAGTTTAGAATATACTGATATAAATATGATAATATTCAGTTTAGAAAGTACAATTAATGATGACTTTAATATGTTCTAATAGTGAAATAATTAACATTATAAGTTGAAAAGTCGCTATTAATCATAACATTATTGTGTAATGCAAATAATAATGATAATGCAAAGTTTATTATATATCAATATAGACATGCTTAGAAGGTACTGTTAATAATAACTATTTATGACAAGTTTAGAATATACTAAAAATGGTAAGTTTAGAATGTACTATTAATGATAAATTTAAAGGGATCTAATAATGAAAAGTTTAGAATATAGTAAAATTACAAATTTAGTAGGCAGTATGTAATAATAACCTTAATGTGTACAAATAATAAAGTTTAGAATACGCTAATAATATTTTCTTAATATATTAACAATGATATTTTTAGAAGATACTAATAGTACCTTCTAAAAATGATACTAATAGTATTAATAGTACTAATAGGTACTAATAGTACTAATAGTACCTTCTAAATGTTTAGAATATTCTAATAATAACATGTTAAGAAGGAACTAATAATGTGTATTACTTCATATGTACTAATGACAAATTTCGAACATACTAATAATGATAATTTTAGAATATACAAAGAGTAGCAAACTTAGCATATAATAAAGACAAATTTAAAAGGTACATTTAATGATAGCTCTAATGTGTACCAATAAAGACAAGTTTAGAGTATACTAATAATGACAAATTTAGAATATTCTAATAATAACAAATTTAGAATGTACTTTAATTCTAATAATAACAAGTTTAGAATATACTTTAACTTGTACTTATGACGACAATCTAAGAATATAGTAATAATGATGAATTTAGAATATACTAATTATGACAAGTTCAGAAGTACTATTAATGATAATTTTAATGTGTACAAGTTTAGAAGATACTATTGATGATACCCTGTATGAGTATTAATAATGACAAGTTATATACTTACAATGACAACTTTAGAATATACTAATAATGACTTTATAAAGTATTATTAATTATAACATAAATGTGTACTAATAATGACAAGTTTATTAGTTACTATTAATGACAATTTCTGTGCACCAATAATAAAATTTTAAGAATATACTAGCATTGATAAGTTTATAAGGTTAATGATAACTTTAATGATTATTGATAATGACAACTTTTGAATATTTAATAATGACAAAATTAGAATGTACTCATAATTACAATTATAGAGTAAACTTATAATGACAAGTTTAACAATTACTAAAATTACAAAATTAGAAATAGCACATAATGACAAATTTAGAATATACTAATAATGGCATGTTTATAATACAATAATAAAGACAAAATTAGAATATACTACTAATGAAAAATTTAGAATAACTAATAATGACAAGTTTAGAATATACTAAAAATGACAATTTTGAAGGTACTATTATGAAAAACATGTTTGGAATATATTAATATGACGATTTAGAATATACTAATAATGACAAGTGTAAAAGGTATTATCAATGATAACTTTAATGTGTACTAATAATAAGTTTAGAAGGTACTATTAGTTCTTATTTTAATTTGTAATATTGATAAAAAGTTTTGAGGGTAGTATTAATGATAACTTTAATGTGTACTAATAAAAACAATAATAAGTTTGGAAAGTAGTATTAATGATAACTTTAATGTGTACTAATAAAAACAATAATAAGTTTGGAGGCCACTAATAATGACAAGTTTAGAAGGTACTATTAATGATAACTTTAATGTGTACTAATATAATATTAATCTTTTTTAACTTAAATAATTTGTAATTTATAATTTAATATTTATTCATAATATATAATTTAAATATTAATGTTTGAATAATGAAAACAATAATAAGTTTAGAAGGCACTAATAATAACAAGTTTAGAAGGTACTATTAATGATAACTTTAATGTGTACTAATATGATGTTTAAATGGTAATATTATTGAGAAGTTTAGAAGGTAACTGTAATGCCGACTAAAATGATAAGTTTAGAAGGTACTATTCATTATAACTTGTACATGGACTACAAATGACAAGTTTAAAAGGTTCTAATAATGTCAAGTTTAGAATATACTCATAATGACAAGGTTATATTATACTAATGATTATATTATTACTATTAATAATAGCTTTAATGTGTACTAATAATCAATATTAATGGTGACTTTAATGTGTACAAGTTTAGAATATACTAATATTGAGAAATTTATAAGATATTATTAGTGATATATATAGAGTGTTCTATATTGACAAGTTTAGAATATACTAGTATTGGAAAGTTTAGTAGTTACTAATTTTGACAAGTTTAGAAGGTACAAATAATGACAAATATGGAAAGTGCTGTTAATTATAATTTTAATGTCTACTATTAACAAGTTAAGATTATAGTAATAATGATTAGTTTAGAAGGTACTCTTAATTATAGCTTTAATGTGTAGTTATAACGACAAGTTTAAATGGTACTCATAATGAGAAGCTTAGATTGTTCTATTATTGATATATTCAATGTGAACTTGTAATGACAACTTTAGAATATACTATTAATGAGAAGTTTACAAGCTATAAATGATAGCTTTAATATGTACTAATAAGGACAGTTCTAGAAGGTACTATTAATGATAACTTTAATGTTGGCATCCAAGAATCTTAAAGGAAATGAAAAATGAGATTGTTATTCCATTAGAAATTATTTTCAAGAAATTTATCATATCCGGAGATGTCCCAAGAGAATGGGAGTTATCTCGAATTCTCCCATATTCAAAAAAGGTGAAAAAAGAAACCAAATAGCTATAGGAAAAATAATGGAAACTATTATCAAAGATGCAATCGAAAATCATTTAGAAAGTAACCGTTTTATAAATGATAGCCAGCATGGTTTCAGACGGAAACGTTCTTGCGTGACTAACTTACTCGAATTCTACAACACAGTTATCTCGAATTATGACAAAAGAAACAATATAGATTTAATATATCTAAACTTTGTAAAAGCTTTTGATACCGACCCACACGAAATTAGCTTCAGACGAAATAAGTGGTAGCCTATTAGGTTGGACTAGTAATTGGTTGAATGGTCGAAAACAGAGAGTTGATTTAAATGGAAAAACTTCTAGATGGAAAACTGTTACAAGTGGAGTTCCTCAGGGTTCCGTTCTTGGGCCACTTCTATGATACAAAACTGTGCGGAATGGCATAAGATCACTTAAACCAATTAGATATTCAAGAAGATTTAGATCAATTACAGCAATGGTCTGAAAAATGGCTAATGAAATTTAACACAAGTAAATGCAAGGTAATGCACATAGGTAAAAATATCAGTAAGTACGATTACAAGTTATTTGGAAATTCGTTAACAAAAAAGGATAGTGAAAAAGATCTCGGCGTAATTATCAGTAACGACCTCAAATCATCCAAACAGTGTATTTCAGCCTCTGAGAAAGCAAATAAGATTCTAGGACTGATCGCGCAATCTTTTTGTTTCAAAAGTCCATCACTCATTAACAAGCTATAACATTTGGAATATGCTGTTTCCGTATGGTCACCGAATCTCATTAAAGAGATTGACAGACTGGTACAACGGCGAGCCACAAAACTGATTCCAAATATCAAAAATAAATCATACTAAAATCGACTAAAACATATGAATCTGTTTTCCCTAAAAAAGCGTAGACTCAGAAATGATTTGATACAGGTCTTTAAGATTCTAAAGGGAATTGAATACATCATCAGTGACAAAATTTTCACATTGAATGAGAATCAGACAAGAAACAATGGTCTCAAGCTGTCCAGAAATAGATTCAATTTGGAAGTAGGTAGAAACAACTTTGCCAACCGTACAGTTAATGAATGGAATAAACTTCCTGCACAGGTAGTGCAATGTAGTTCAGTTCGAAGCTTTAAGAATCATTTAGATAAACACGTAAGCAAGATGCTGTAATGATTATAAGTAATTTTATATATATATATATATATATATATATATATATATATATATATACTAATAATGACACGTTCATAATATACTAAAATAACAAGTTTAGAATATACTAACAATGACACGGTTAGAATATACAAAAATGACAAATTTAGAATATTCTAATGTTTAGAAAGTACTATTGATAACTAACATGTACTAATAATGACAAGTTTAGAATATACTAATAATGTGTAGTTTAGGATATTAGCCTACTAATAATGACAAGTTTAGGATATTCTAATAATGATAAGTTTAGAATGTACTAATAATGATAACTTTAACTTCACTAGTTTGGAAATTACTACTAATGACAGCTTTACAAAGTACCATTAATGATAACTTCAATGTGTACTTATAAAGACAAGTCTAGAAAATACAAATAATGACAAGTTTATAATGTATTATTGATAACTTTAATAAGTACTAATAATAACAAGTTTAGGATATACTTTCAATGACAACTTCAGAATATACTAATAATGACAAGTTAAGAATATACTAATAATGACAAGTTTAGTAGTTTCAACTTTTGACAAGTTTAGAAGGTAGAAATAACGACAAATATGGAAGGTACTGTTAATTATAACTTTAATTTCTACTATTAATAACAAGTTTAGAATATACTAATAATGATTAGTTTAGAAGGTACTCATAATCATAAGTTTAATGTGTACTAATAACGACAAGTTTAGAAGGTACTCATAATGATAAGTTTAGATTGTTCTATTAATGATATATTGAATGTGTACTAATAATGACAAATTTAGAATATACTATTAATGACAAGTTTACAAGGTACTATTAATGATAACTTCAATATGTACTAATAATGAACATTTTAGAAGGTACTACTGTATTAACGATAACTTTAATGTGGTACGTACCTATAATGAACAGTTTAGAAGGTACTAATAATGACAAGTTGAGAAGGTACTATTTATGATAACATTAACGGGTACTAATAACAATAAGTATTTTTGACAAGTTTAGAAGGTAGAAATAACGACAAGTATGGAAGGTACTGTTAATTATAACTTTAATTTCTACTATTAATAACAAGTTTAGAATATACTAATAATGATTAGTTTAGAAAGTACTCTTAATAATAAGTTTAATTTGTACTAATAACGACAAGTTTAGAAGGTACTCATAATGATAAATTTAGATTGTTCTATTAATGATATATTGAATGTGTACTAATAATGACAAGTTTAGAATATACTATTAATGACAAATTTACAAGGTACTATTAATGATAACTTTAATATGTACTAATAATGAAAATTTTAGAAAGTACTACTGTATTAACGATAACTTTAATGTGTACCTATAATGAACAGTTTAGAAAGTACTAATAATGACAAGTTGAGAAGGTACTATTTATGATAACATTAATGGGTACTAATAACAATAAGTATTTATAATGACAAGTTTAGAAGGTACTATTAATGATAACTTTAATGTGTACGGATAATGACATATATAGAATATACTAATAATATCCAATTTAGAAGGTAGTATTAATGATACTTTTAATAAGTAATAAATGTGGCAAATTTAAAAGTACTATTAATGATACCTTCAATGTGTACTAATAATGAGAGGTACTCTTAACTATAAATATAATGTGTACTAATAATGAAAAGTTAGAATGTGCTCATAATGAAAAGTTGAAGAGGCTCTATTAAATATGTGTTTAATGTGTATTAAAAATTAATAGTTTAGAATATACTAATAATGACAAGTTTACAATGTACTAATAATGATAACTTTAATAAGTACTGATAATGGCAAGTTTAGAGGGTACTATTAAAGATAATTTTAATGAACAGTTGTGAAGATCAGTAAAGAACTTCCTAGCACAGTCTGTATGGTATTTTGGCTCAGCATCTACCAGATCTATGGCACCTTCTATTTTTTTACCAATTGTATTACCCCACTCATCACATACTTTTCAAAGTACTGTCCTTGAACTCGTTAGTTTCTACACAACTGAAGATTTTCTTTTGGTTGAATGACAATTTTCCACCAGTTTCTATATTCTTCGAACAAAATCAGCATTGGTTCACTAAGCCAAAGACGTGGGTTTGCGACGTCAGTGTGTGAGGTGCAACATCTTTCTCAGCTACTTACTCACTTCCCTTTCTTTTCTTTGTGTTAATGCTGGTCTCATGATTGTAAGATTCCCGACAAGCTGCGTACACTTGCAGAGGATCCATTCCCTGGAACAAATCACCCATCTTGTCTTTTCAGACTTTCTTCCACCAGTCTTCCGTCCCATCTCTCCAATGCAGACATAATTTCTTACCAAACATTCTTCACATATTACACACGATGTCACATTGTGTGTGTGTGTGTATTTACCTAGTTGTATTTACCTAGTTGTATTTTACGGGAAGGGGAGCTATGCTCGTGGGGTCCCGTCTTCATATCTCATTTTATCTAAACTATTTTTAAATTCATGTATTGTTTTTGCACACACCACTTTCTCATCTAACTTGTTCCAACTGTCTATTACTCTGTGAGGAAAGCTGTTCTTTTTCAAATCTCTTCTATAGCTGTCTTTTTTTATTTTCTTTCCGTGTCCTCTTGTATTTCTGTCATCCCATTTTATCAGATTCTCTCTATCAGTAATTTCTATGCCTTTCATGATTCTGTAAATAGCTATCAAATCTCCTCTCTCTCTCCTTTGCTCTAGTGTCTGTAGTTTAAGTTTTTGTAGTCTCTCTTCATATGATAGTTTTGAGAGTGTTGGTGCCAATTTTGTAATTGCTCTTTGTATTCTTTCAAGTTTTTTTTATACATTTTTTTGTACTTGGTGACCATATTGTTGCTGCATATTCCAATCTTGGTCTTATCAGGGTGATTAGGATTTTCTTCACCATTTCTTCATCCAGGTATGTAAATGCCACTTTGATTGTTCTTATTAAATTATAAGTTTCTCCAAAAATCTTATTTATATGTTTCTCAGGTGACATATTATTCATAACAATGACTCCCAGGTCCTTCTCATTTTCTACTTTTTTTATTCCTTCTTCTCCCAAATTATATGATCCTGTTATTCTGTTTTTGCTTTTTCCAAATTCCATTATACTACACTTTTTTGTATTGAACTCCATCTCCCACTTCCTACTCCATTCTTGTACTTTATTTAGATCTCTCTGTAGTGATTCACAATCTTCTTCAGTTTTCACTCTTTTCAGTAGTTTTGCATCATCTGCAAAGAAGCTCATATAGCTTTCAATTCCTTCATCCATATCATTAATATATATAGCAAACATTATTGGGGCCAGAACTGTTCCCTGCGGGACACCGTTTATTACTTCATTCCATTTTGAGTGCTGGTTTCTTATCACTACTCTCATTTTTCTTTCTTGCAAAAAGTCTTCCATCCAATTTAGTAATTTACCTTGTATTCCTCCTTCATATTCTAATTTCTTAAGCAACTTCTTATGTGGTACTTTGTCAAAAGCTTTTTTTAGGTCTAGAAATGCACAATCAGCCCATCCATCTCTTTCTTGTATTATATCTATTAGCCTTGAATAGAAACATATTAAATTGGTGACGCATGATCGTCCTTGTCTGAATCCAAATTGCCTTGGATTTAGTACGTTGTTTTTTCCAAGTATTTTACCCATCTACTTTTGATAATTCTTTCACAAATTTTTGCTATTGTACTTGTTAGAGTGACTGGTCTATAGTTGGTAGGTTCTTCTTTATTTCCTCCTTTATAT
>NW_027467721.1:813311-853311 GCF_046742065.1 Oratosquilla oratoria | reverse complement strand
GTACACATTAATAGTATACTCTAAAGTTGTCATTATTAAATTTGTCATTAGTAGTAAATTCTATACTTTTCAATATTAGTGCAAATAAAAGTTATCATTAATAAAAACTTCGATACTCTCATTATTATAATTTTAAGTTATAAATTTGTTATATTTAGCACATTATGAGCTTGTCAATATTAGTACACATTTATCATTAATAGTCATGTCATTATTAGTATATTCTAAAGTTATTATTAGTACTCATTAAAGTTACCAATAATGCATTCTAGAATTTTTATTATTTGTATTTTATAGTTATCATTTATGGTACTTTGCAAACTTGTCTTTAGTAGTAATTTCCAAACTAGTCGTTATTAGTGCAATTAAAGTTGTCATTATTAGTACATTCTAATCTTGTCATTATTAGAATATTCCAAACTTGTCATTATTAGTAGGCCTATATCCTAAATTTCTCATTATTAGTATATACTAAACTTGTCATTATTAGTGCTTATTAGTTATCATTAATAGTACATTCTAAACTTTTCATTATTAGAATATTCTAAACTTGTATTTTTTTGTATATTCAAACCGTTTCATTATTAGTATATTCTAAACTTGTTATTTTTGTATAGTATGAACATGTCATTACTAGTATATTCTAAATTTTCTTTATTAGTATGAACTACAGTTAACATTATTGGTTTATTCTAAGTTGGAATTATGACTATATATGTCATTATAAGTATATTCTAAATTTCTCATTATTAGTATATTCTAAACTTGTTATCATTGTTATATTCCAAACATGTGTTTATTGGTATATTCTAAATTTGTCATTATTAATAGTATACTCTAAACTCGTCATTATTAGAATATTCTAAACTTGTCATTAGTATATTCTAAATTTTCAATATTAGTGCTTTCTAGACTTGTCATTATTGGTATGTATACGTCTCATATACACGACGAGTAATATAACCCCAGTCATATAACCCACTTCTTCACTCACTGTCCACCACAAGCATTCAAAACGCTAAGTCAGCATCACGAGGCCCAGTGCGATCCACAAATCCCTGACACATCGATCCTTTGGCTTCGCGAAAACACCGTCGACCACCAAACACACACACACACAAACGAACACACGCGATCAATCTAGTAGCCACCCAGTACTGACATACGATATTACGTATACTGACGGTCCTCCCCTGGATATATATTTAACATGTATGATAGTAGACATCAATACGTAAATAATGCAGTTGCCCCACCCTTGTGGGACAACAGATTAACAAGACAATAAGAGAAGTTCACGATTCAGGGCAACTCTAGATTTTTGTCTACTCATCATTTCCGGGCATGAAAACTAGCTCACACACCCCAAGAGCGGTCGGTTCTAAGTGACGTGCCCTAGTGATAAGACTGTGTAATAGTGTGTAAACTAAGTTGTTTTTGATACGACAAATAAAGAACAAAAACTTAGAGGCGTTTGTGCAAGTGAACCCTTTTTCGTGATGATGTGACGACCCCGTTACATTTTGTGTCTACAAGTAACGTTGGATGGAGGTGATGTAACGATACCGTTACACCCGTCCCGTTACAGGTATATTCTAAACTTGTCATCTTTAGTATATTCTGATTTTGTAATTATTAGTACACATTAAAATTATCATTAACATATCTGCTAAACTGCTCATTATTAGTATATTTTAAACTTGTAATTATAATGTCATTATAAGTATATTCTAAGTTTCTCATTATTAGTATATTCTAAATTTGTCATTATCATATAATATTTGCCATTATTAGAATATTTTAAACTTGTATATTAACGTGTATTTAATGGAGCACATTAGAGTTGTCATTAATAGTACCTTCTAATCATGTCATTATGAGTATATTCTAAAGTTCTCATGATTAGTATATTCTAAACATATCATTATTAGTAACTTGTATAACTTCAATATGTAATAGTATATTCTAAACATATTAGTATATAACTTGTATAACTTCAATATATACTAAGAAATATATACAAGAAATTTGAAATATACAAATAATGACAAGTTTAAAAGGTACTATTAATGATGACTTAATGTGTACTAATAATATGTTTAGAATACACTATTAATGACAAGTTTAGAATATATTAATAATGGAAATTATAGAAGGTAATAATAATTATAACCTTAATGTGTACTAATAATGACATATCTAGAAAATATTAATAATGAGTTTAATAATAGCAACTTTACAATTTACTAATAATGACAAGTTTGGAATGTACTAATAATGAGAAGTTTTGAATATTCTAATAATGACAAGTTTAGAATATACCAATAAGGACAAACTTAGAATAAACTAATAATAAGTTAAATATACTAATAATGAAATTTTAATATATAATAATAAAATTATGAATATTCAAATAATGACAAGTTTAGTGTATCATTTAGTGTATCAAATAATGACAAGTTTAGTGTATCATTATCGTAGTGTATCATATCATACGTCAAGCTTTCAAGTTCTACTAATGGGAACTTTAATATGTACTAATAATGGCAAGTTTAGAAATTCCTATTAATGATAACTTTAATGTGTACTAATGATAAACATTTTAAAAGATACTAATAATGTCAAGTTGAAAAGGTACTATTAAGTTTAAAAGGTACTAATAATGACAAGTTTCGAAGCAACTATTAATGATAACTTCAAAATGTACTAGTTAAAACAAGTTTAGAGGATTATAATAATATCAAATTTAGAAGGCACCATTAATGATAGTATTAATGTGTATGAATAATGACAGGTTTCGAAGGTACTATTAATAACAACTTTAATGTGTACTAATCATGTCAAGTTTAGAATACATAATTTACAACAAATTTTCTATGTAGTATTAATGAAAATTTTGGAATATACATGTTTAGAAAGTAGTACTAATGGAAACTTTAATGTGTACAAATAATAACAAGTTTCGAATATACTAATAAGGAGAAGTACTAGTAATGAAATTTTTAGAATATACTAATATGACAAATTTAGAGGATAATAATAATGATAAGTTTAGAATATACACAATAATAAGATTAGAATATACAAATAATAACAACTTTAGAGTATACTAATAATGACAAGTTTGAAATATTATAATAATGACAGCTTTAATGTGTACTTGTATAAGGAAGTTTAGAATATTGACAAGTTTAATGTATACAAATAATGACGTTTAGAATATACTAATAAAGACAAGTTTAGAACATACAAATAATAATAAGATTAGAATATACTAATAATAACATCTTTAAAGTATACTAATAATGACAAGTTTAAATTACTTTAATGTCTACTTGTATAAGGAAGTTTAAAATATACCAATAATGACAAGTTCAGGAGGTACTAATAATAACAAGTTTAGAATATTCTAGTATTGAAAAGTATCGAAGTTATTATTAATGATAACTTTAATTTGTACTAATATTGAAAAGTTTAAAATATACTACTAATGACAAGTTTAGAATATTCTAGTTTAGAGAATGCTATTAATGTTAGCCTCAATGTGTACTAGTAATGACAAGTTTAGAATATACCAATAAAGACATATTTAGAATATACTAATAGTGAGAAATTTAGAATAGACTTATAATGACAAATTTCGAATATACTAATAATGACAAATTTAGAAGATATATTAATAATAATTTTAATTAGGATATACCAATAATGTTTAGCAAGAATACCCTAATAATGAAACTTTAGAATATAATAGACACGTTTAGTAAAGTAACAAGTTCAGAATATACTAATAATGACACGGTTAGAATATATTAGAAATGAAAAGTTATATACTAATAATTACACGTATAAAATATACTAATAATGACAACTTTAATGAATATTCTAATAATGTTAATTTTAGAACATACTAATAATGAAAAACTAGAAAATACTAACAATTACACGTACAGAACATACCAATAATGACACGGTTAGAATATACTAAAAATAACAAATTTAGAATATACAAATAATAAAAAGTTTAGAATATACTAATAATGACAAGTTTAGAATGATAACTTTAATGTGTACTAATAATGAATATACCAAAATACACCAATAAAAACAAGCTTAGAATGCAAGTTTAGAATACGCTAATAATAAGATATGTGAAATATGCATACAATGACAAGTTTAGAATATACTAATAATTACATCTTTAAAATAAACTAATAATGACATGTTTAGAAGATATATCAATAATAATTTTAATATATACTCATAATTGCAACTTTAGACTAAAACAATAATATTAATACTAATAATGAAAATTTTGAATATTCTAATAATGACACGTTCATAATATACTAAAATAACAAGTTTATGATATACTAACAATGACATGGTTAGAATATACAAAAAATGACAAGTTTAGAATACTTTAATGTTTAGAAAGAACTATTAATGATAACTAATATGTGCTAATAATGACAAGTTTAGAATATACTAACAATATGAAGTTTAGGATATTAGCCTACTAATAGTTATTATTAGTACCTTCTAAACTTTCCTTTATTAGTACACAATAAAGTCATGACTAATAGTTCCTTTTCAACTTGTGAGTAGACATTTAAGTCATCATTAATAGTACCTTCTAAACCTATATATTCTAAACTTCTCATTATTAGTATATTCTAAATTTCCCATTATTATTATATTCTAAACTTCTCTTTATTAATACACATTAAACTTATCATTAATAATACGTTCTAAACTTGTCATTATTAGATTATTCCAAAGTAATCATTTTAGTTATAATTATCATTAATAATACCTTCTAAACTTGTCATTATTACCATTTTCTAAACTTGTCATTATTTGTGCAATTTTAAGTTATCATTAATAATACTTTCTAAACTTGTTAATATTAGAATATTCTAAAAAAAATATTATTAGTATATTCTAAACTTATCAATCTTGGTAAACATTAGAGTTATTATTAATAGTACATTCTAAACTTGTCATTGCTAGGTTACTGTAAACTTCTCTTTATTGCTATATGCTAAAGTTGTCGTTATAAGCTTGTCTAAAGTTTGTCATTACTGTTATATTTAAATGTGACATTATTCGTACATTCGAAACTTGTCATTATTAAACATTAAAATTATCATTAATAGCACCTTCTGAGCTTATCGCTATTAGCATATTTTGAAATTTACACATTAAAGTTATCATTAATAATACCTTCTCAACTTTTCATTAATAGTTCAGAAGGAAAACGGTGGAATCCACATTAATTGAATATTTGCCCAGTATGAATATTTCCCAAAACTAATGATCTAAAACTTCCTCCCTCTCCCCTTGACCCGACTTCAGATAAGGTAGGGGTAGTGACATTTTTTCTTTTCCAAGTTCTCTTTCTTTTCTATGATGTTGCTTTTTAAGATAGCATGCGCCTTACTCTTTGTACTACAGAAAAGGATTGCAGTTAGCAATCGAAATTGATTTCCTTATACTCTTTCTTTAATCCGACTGTGGTGTTGTGTTGTCATTATTAATAAATTGTAAATTTTCATTATTAGTACACATTAAAGTTACCATTAAAAGTAAGATATAAAATTATTGTTATTTGTATGATCTAAACTTGTAATTAATAGAATACATTCAAATTATCATTATTCTAAACGTGTCATCTATAGTATATTCTAAATTTTCATTATTAGCATTATTGGTATATCCTGAACTTGTAATTATTAGTACACATTAAAGTTATCATTAATTGTACCTTCCAAATTTGTCATTATTAATGTATCATTATTATTTTATTGTTATTATTAGTAACATTAAAGTTATCATTAATAGTACCTTCTAAACTAGTCATTATTAGTATATTCTAAACTTGTCATTATTAGTATATTCCAACCGTGTCATTATTAGTATATTCTAATCTTCTCATTATTAGAATATTCTAAACTAGTTATTTTAGTGTATTCTAAACGTGTCATTATTAGTATATTCTAAATTTCCATTATTAGCATGTTCCAAACTTGTCATTATAATGCCATAAGTATATTTAAGTTTCTCATTCTAAATTTATCATTGCTATATAGTATTTGTCATTAATATTAGAATATTTTAAACTTGTCATTAATAGTGTCTTCTAAATTGTTTATTATTAGTACACATTAAAGTTATAATTAATAGTAATTTCAAACTTGCCATTATTAGAACACATTAAATTGGCATTGGTAGAAACTTGCCGTTATCAAGTACACATTTAGATCATTGTTAACAGGATCTTCTAAAGCTATTATTAATAGGACCTTATAAAGTTTTCATTATGAGTACGTTCTAAACTTGTCATTGCTAATATCCATTCAAGTTATAATTAATAGTACATTCTAAACGGGTTATTATTAGTACCTTGAAAAATTGTCAATGCATTAAAGTTATCATTACAACACATTCAATAGTATCATAAACTTGTCATTATTACAACACCTTAAAGTTATCATTGATAGTATCTTGTAACTTCTCATTATTAGTATATTTTAAACTTGTCATTATTAGAACACATTATAGTACCTTTTATCTTGCCTTATTTGTATGTTCTAAATTTGTCATTATTAGTACAGATGAATGCTATCATTAATAGTACCTTCTACATTTGCTGTATATTCTAAAATTTTCCTTATTTGTATGCTCCTTATCATTATCATTGTATTAAATATTGTCATTATTACCATATTCTATTTTTTATTATTTGTATATTCTAATAGTATTTTTATTACTATATTCTAATCTTGCCATTATTAGTACATATTAAATATATAACTAATAATACTTTATTAGTATATTCAAAACATGTTCTTATTAGTATATAATAAGCCTGTATATTCTAAAGGTTTCTTTATAAGAATATTCTACACTTTTCATTATTAATATATTCTAAACTTGTCATTATCATTTTCTTTGATTTGTCATGTGTACTAATTTATCATTAGTACACATTAGAGTTTATCCTTAGTACACATAAACTTTTCTTTATTAGTATATTCTAAACTTTTCTTTATTAGTATATTCTAAACTTATCATTATTAGTGGATATTATAGTTATCATTAACATTTCCCAAATATAGTTCACCTTAAAGTTTTTATTAATAGCATATTCTAAACGGCGTTATTAGTATATTTAGATTATACCAATAATTACAAGTTTAGAATATACTATAAATAAAATCTTAAAGGTAAACATGTCATTATTAGTACCTTATAAACTTGTCATTATTGATATATTTTAAACTTTTTATTATTGCTTCTTCTCAATATTAGTAAAAAAAATTATTTTTCATTATTAGTACATCCTAACTTTGTCATGATTAGTAGACATTAAAGTCATCATTAATATTACCTCCTAAACTTGTCATTATTAGTATATTCTAAACTTCTCATTATTAGTATATTCTAAACTTCCTTTATTACTACACGTTCTAATCTTGTTATTAGTAGATTATTCCCAAGTACTCATTTTAGGTACACATTAAAACTATCATTTATAGTACCTTCTAAACTTATCATTATTATTATTTTCTAAACTTGTCATTATTAGTGTAAATTAAAATTATAATTAATAATACCTAATTCGATTTTCTTGCAGTCTTGAGAATGTTATGCATGTTCAAAGAAAACGTAGATTTTCTACAGTTTATTGGGAGTCTAAATGAAAAGTAAATTGACCAAAATAAGCCATATTATCTGGCCTTTTTGCTTCACTACTAAAGTGAAGGATAATTTTTTCTTGAAATTCATGAAAATAAGGTATATACCAATAGCGCAAAAACGTGATGTGATAGAGAAAATCTGCGATCAGATCAACACCCTCAAATTAGTCTAAAACTGTTCTAACATTCCATGCCAGAATTTCTTTCTTCTTTATACCAGTGTAATGTGAAGTTTAGAAGGTACTCATAATGAAAAATTTAGAATTTTCTATTAAATATATATTTAATGTGTATTAAAAATGACAAGTTTAGAATATACTAATAATGACAAGTTTACAAGGTACTTTTAATGACAACTTTAATAAGTACTGATAATGAAAAGTTTAGAGGGTACTATTAAGGATAACTTTAATATGTAGCAATAAGAACAGCTTAAAAGGTACTGATAATGACAATTTGAGAAGGTAATATTTACGAGAACATTAATTGGTACTAATAATAATAAGTTTATAAGGTACTTGAAATGATAAGTTTAGAATAAACTATATGTGATAACTTCAATATGTACTAATGACAAATTTAGAATATACTAATATTGTCAAATTTAAAAGGTACTATTAATGTGTACTCTAAATGTGTACTAATTATGGCAAGTCTAAAGCTACATGATAAGCTAATATGGCAAGTCTAAAACTAAATGATAACTTTAATGTGTACCAACAATGACAGGTTTTCATGGTAGTAATAAAGATAAGTTGAGAAGGTACTATTAATAATAACTTTAATATGTACTTATAATGACAATTTTACAAGGTACAAATAATGACAAGGTACTAATAATAACTTTCATGTATACTAAAAAGACAACTTTAAAAGGTAATAGTAATTATTGATAACTTTAATGTGTAGTAATAATAAAAAGTTTAGAAGGAACTATTAACGATAATTCAAAAATGTACTAATAATTACAAGTTATTTTGTACTAAGTTAATTTGTACTAACTTTAGAAGGTACTGATATACAAGCTTAGAAGGTACTAATAATGACAACTACAAACTGTGTTAATAATGACAAATTTAGAAAATACCAATAATGTCAAGTTTAGAAGGTACTACTAAGGACATCTTTAACTTGTATTAATAATAAGTTAAAGGCACTAAAATTGACGAGTTTTTAAGGTACTATTAATGACAAATTGGATATGTAGTAATTATAAAAAGTTTCGAAGATACTAGTAATGACAACATTAGAAGCCACTATTAATGATAACCTCATTTTTTCCTAATAATGACAAGTTTAGAATATACTTAAAATATCATGTTTAGAAGATACTTTTAATGATAACTTTATAATGACAAGTTTAGAAGGTACTAATGACAACTTTAATGTGCACTAATAATGACAAGTTTAGAAGGCACTAATGGGTACTATTAATGTGTACTATGTCAAGTTTAGAATATACTAATAATGAGAAGTATAGAAGGTAAATTTAATGTGCTAATGATGCCAAACTTAGAAGGCACCATTAATGAAAACTTTAATGTGTGCTAATAATGACAAGTTTATTAATGGCAAGTTTTATTAATGTGTGTTAGTAATGACAAGTTCGGAATATACTTATAATGACAATTTTATGATGTACAACTAATGATAACTTGAATGAGTGCTAATAATGACATATTTACAATATATTAATAATGACATTTTTTTAATAAAGTAATAATGACAAATTTAGAATATAGTATTTTGCCAATTTTAGAATATACTATGAATGACAAGTTTAGAATATACTAATAATGAAAGTTTAAGATATACTAAAAATGACAAATTTAGAAGGTATTCTTAATGCTAATTTTATGAAAAATTTATATATACTAATTATGACAAGTTGAGAATATAGAAATACGAGTTTAGAATATACTAATAATGACTAGTTTAAAATCAACTAAAATGACAAGTTTAGACTATAGTAATAAGGACAACTTTAGAATATACTAATAATAACAAGTTTAGAAAGCACTAATAATTACAAAATTAGAATATATTGATATTGACAAGTTTAGAATATACTACTAATGACAATTTTTTAAATATACTAATAATAACAAGTTTCGAATATTTTATTGACTCTAATAATGATAAGCTTAGAAAGTACTATTAATGATAACTTTAATATTTACTAATAATGACAAGTTCAGAATATACTAATAATGTAGAGTTTAGATATCATTAATAGTACATTCTAAACTTGTCATTATTAGAATGTTCTAAATTTGTCATCATTAGTATATTCTAAACTTGTCATTGTTAGAAGGCTCTAGACTTGTCATTATTAGTATATTCTAAGTTGTCATTATTTGAACCTTCTACACCTGTCATTATTAGTATATTCTAAATATCTCATTAATATATTCACAGTACCTTCTAAATTTGTTATAATTAGTATCCTCTAAACTTGTCATTATTAAAGAAAACATTAATACTATCTATTAATGCACATAAAATTGATCATAAGTAGTATCTATGTCAATATTAGTACACATTAAAGTTATCATTAATAGTGTCTTCTAAACTTATTATATTCTAATCGTTTTCTATATGTATATATTGAAGTTATTGTTAATACTACATTCAAAGATTTTTATTATTGTTATATTCTGAAGTGGTCATTATTAGTATATTCTAAACATATCATTATTAGTTCGCATTAAAGTTATTATTAATAGTGTATTCTAAACTTGTCATTTTAGTATATTCCTAACTTATTATAAGTATATTCTAAACTTGTCTTTATTAGAACATTCTAAGCTCTTTATCCTAAATATGCCATTGTTTAGTATATTTTGAATTTGTCATTATTAATTTATTGCAATTTTTTATCATTTTTGTATATTTTTGAACTATAACTGTTAACCACAATGTGTACTAATAATGACAAGTTTAGAAGGTACTATTAATGATAACTTTAAAATTTAGAATATAGTAATAATGATAAGTCTAGAAGGTACTATTAATGATAACGTTAATATGTACTAATATAGACAAGTTTAAAATATACATATAAAGAAATTTTATAAGGTACTATTTGTAGTAATAATGAAAAAATTAGATTATACTAACACAGACAAGTTTAGAATATAAGAATAAAAACAAGGTTAGAAGGTATCTGTATAGATAACATTAATGTGTACTAATAATAACTTTAGAATATACTAATAATGAATAATGTGAATATACAATTAATAATATCTTTATTGTGTACTAATAATAACAAATAGAGAATATACCAATAACAACAAGTTGAAAAAGAAGTTTAGAAGATACCATTAATGATGACTAATTTGTACTAGTAATGACACATTTAGAATACACTAATAATGAAAGGCTTAGAATATATTAATAATGACAAGTTTAGAAAGTATTGTTAATTTTAGAGCATACTAATAATAAAAATTTAGAATATGGTAACAGTGACAAGTTTTAACGTACTATAGATAATAACTTTAATGTGCACTAATATTGACAAGTTTAGAATATACTAATAATTACAAGTTTAGAAGGGACTGTTAATGTTAAGTTTAGAAGGTACCATTAATGACTTTAATGTGTACTAATGATAATAATGCCAAGTTTAGAATATACCAATAAAAACAAGATTAGAAGGTACTATTACTGATAAATTTAATGTGTACTAATAATGACAAGTTTGGAATATACTAATAATGACAAGTTTAGAAGAGGCTATTAATGGTAAACTTTAATGTTTACTAATAATGACGAGTTATGAATATACTAATAATGACATGTACTAGTTTGAAATATAATAATAATGACAAAGATAAAATAATGACAACTTTAGAGTGTACTTTTATTGCAAAGTTCAAAATGTATTAGTAATGATAAATTTAGAATGTCCTATTAATGATAAATTCAATGTGAGCTAATAATGACGTGTTTAGAATATACTAATAAAGATAAGTTTAGCGTATACCAATGAAGACATGTTTAGAATATACAACTAATGACAAGTTTAGAAAGTACTATAAATGATAAATGATAATGACAAATTTAATGATACTGTTAATGATATATTTAATGTGTACTAATAGTGATAAGTTTAGAATATACTAATAATGACAAGTCTAGAATACTCCAATAATAACAGGTTTAGAAGTTACTATTAATGATAACTTTAATGCTTCCTAATAATGACGCTTTTAGATTTTACCTAGACTGACAAGTTTAGAATATAACTTTAATATGTTCTGATCATGACAAGTTTACGATTAATGACAAATTAAGAACATACTATTAGTTATAACTTTAATGACAAGTATAGAATATACTACTAACGACAAGTTTAATGTTTAATGTGTACTTATAGTTTAATGTGTACTTATAACGACAATTTTAGTATATACTAATGATAACTTTAATATGTATTGATAAAGACAAGTTTCGAACATACTAATTATAACAAATTTTGATGGTTCTTTTGATAATAACTTTAATGTGTACCAATAATCACAAGTTTAGAATATACTAATAATGCGTTTACAATATACTAACAATAATAAGTTTAGAATATAATATTAATAATGACAAGTTTAGAATATACTAATAATGCATACTAATAATGACACGTTTAGGATATACTAATAACGACAGTTTCAGAATATACTAAAATAAGTTTATAAGGTACTGCTAAGGATAATTTTGATATTTACTAATAAAGATATACTAATAATGACAAGTTTATAAGGTGCTATTAAACTTTAATGTGCACAAATAATGACAAGTTTAGATTATACTAATAATGACAAGTTTAGAAGGCACTATTAATGATAACTTTAATGTAGACTAGTAGTCACAAGTCTAAAATATTGTCACAATCGCAAGTTTAGAAGGTTAAAACTAGAAGTTGCAATTAATGATAACTGTAATGTGTACTAATAATGATAAGTTTTGAATATCCTAACAATAAAATGATTAGAATATACTACTTATGATAACTTTAATGTGTACTAATGCTCAAAAGTTTAGAATATACAAATAATGACAAGTTTAGAAAAAAATGACAGCTTCGGAACATACTGATAGTGATAAGTTTAGGTCCTAAACTTTAATGTGACTTTAGTGTAACTTTAATATGTACTAATAATGACAAGTTTAGAACGTACCAAAGAAGATATGTTTAGAATATACGAATAATGGCAAGTTTAAAAAGTATTGTTGATGATAGGTTTAATGTGTGTTAATAATGACAAGTTTAGAACATACAAATAATGACAAGCTTAACTCTAATGTATATCAATAATGACAAGTGTAGAATATACTAATAATGTCATGTTTAGAATATACTAATAATGACAAGTTTAGTATATGCTAACAATTTAAGGTTTTTTATATACTTGTAATGGCAAGTTTAGAATACACTAATAATGACAAGTTTAGAAGGTACTATTAATGATTTTTTAGTGTGTACTAATAATGACGAGCTTAGAATATACTAAAAATGACAAGTCTAAAATAATGGCATGTTTAATGATAAGTGTACAAGTTTAGAATATATTAATAATGTCAAGTTTAGATAACTTTAATTTTTACTCATTTTTAGTTTAGATAACTTTAATTTGTGCTAATAATGACAAGTTTAGAAGATACTAATAATGGTAAATTTAGAATGTACTACAAATTAAAACTTTAATGCATTCTAATAACTAATGTTTTGAATATACTAATAATGACAAGTTTAAAATGTACTATTAATGATAACTTAAAATGTACTAATAATTGCAAAAATAGAATATACGATTAATGACAACTTTAGATTGTACTATATATGAGAAGTAGATACTATATGATCTAATAATGACAGGTTTAGAAAGTAATAAGAATGACAAATTTATAATATTCTAATAAGGACAAGTTTTGAATATACTATTAATGAAAAATTTATTGTGTAGAAATAATTATGTTTAGAAGGTACTGTTACTGATAACTTTAATATGTACTGATAATGACAATTTTAGACATAACATTTATGTGTACAAATAATTATTTTTTATATGCTATTAATGACTAATTTAGAAAGTTGTATTAATTAACTTATAATGACAAATTCAAAAAGTTCTATTAGTTAATTTCAATATGTACTAATAATTACAAATTTAGAATTACTAATAATGACAATTTTAGCATACACAAATAATGAGAAGTTTAGAATGTACTATTAATAACTTTAATGAGTACTCATAATGACAAATTTAGAACATACCTACAATATGTTTAGAAGGTTCTTTTAATGATAACTTTAATAATGACAAGCTGAGAATATACTAATAATGTCAAGACTATAATATACTACCGATAACTTTAATGTGTACTTATTATGAAAGGTTAGCATATGATAAAAACGACAAATTTACAATATGATAACAATGACAAGATTGCAAGTTACTATTAATGATAACTTTAACATGTACTAATAATGACAAATTTATAATATAGTATAATAACAATGACAAGATTGCAAGTTACTATTAATAACTTTAACATGTACTAATAATGACAAAAATGGAATATCTAATCATGACAAGTTTAGAAGCTTCTATTTATGATAGTTTTAATGTGTACTGCTAATATACTGATATTTCTAGGTTTAGAATATACTATCAATGATAAATTTAATGAGTAATAATAATGAAAATTTGAGAATTAATGTGTACTAATAATGAAAAGTTTAGTATACACTAAGGATGATAAGTTTAGAATGTGTTATACTAAAAATCACAAGTTTAGAATATACTAGAAATGACAAGTTTACAATATACTAATAATAACAAGTTTATAGGGTATTACTAATGATAACTTTATTATGTACTAGCAATGACAACCTTAGAATATACTAATAATGACAAGTTAGATGATATCAATATTTTTTTTAATGTGTACTAATAATGACTTGTTTAAAATTTATTATATATGGTAACTTTAATACTTACTAAAATAAAGTTTTGAATATACTAATAATAACATGTTTCTAAGGTTCTTTTAATGGTAAATTTAATATGTACTAATAATGGCAGGTTTAAAATGTACTATTAATGATAGCTTTAATGTGTACTAATAATGACAAATTAAGAATATACTATTAATGATAACATTAGTAATGAAAAGTTTATATTATCCTAATAGTACAAATAATAACAATTTTAGAATATACTAATAATGTCAAACTTAGAAACTGTTAATGATATTTTTGACGAAAAGGTTGAAAAATTATATTAAATAAATATTAACTTTAAATTGTTGTATACTAATATCGAGAAGTTTAAAAGGTTATATTAAATAAAATTGTGTACTAATAATGACAAATTTAGAATGTACTAATAAGGACACTTTCAGAATATACAAATAATGATAATTTTGAAAAGGTATTAGACACTATAACTTTAATGTATACTAAAAATGATAAGCTAGGAATGCACTAATAATGACAAGTTTGGAATATACTAATAATGACAAGATGAAAATGTTCTAATAATTAAATGTTTACAAGGTTATGTTATTGATATACTGAGAATGAAAAGTCTAAATTACCCTAATAATGAAAAATTCAGTAACTTTAATGTGTACGTATAATGACAAGTGTAGATTAATGACATATATATATATATATATATATATATATATATAAATATATATGTATATATATATATAAATACAAGTCTAGATTAATGACATATATAGAAGGTACTATTAAGATAACTTTAATGTGGCTAATAATGAATAGTTTAGAATACACTACAGTATTAATAACAACTTTAATGTGTGCTTATAATGATATGTTTAGTAGGAAATATTTATGATAACTTCAATAAGATGAATATACGAAAGAATATAGTAATAATGGCAATTTTATAATATACTAATAATGACAAGTTTAGAATGTACTATTAATGATAAATCTAATGTGTTCTAAAAATGACAAGCTTAGAATATAATAATACATAGGTTCAGAAGGTACTGTTAATGAGTGCTAATAATGAGAATTTTAGGATATACCAAATAATGATAAGTTTAGAAGGTACTACTAACAAAAACTTTAATTTGTATTATTAATGAAAAGTTTATCTTATAGTAATAATGACAACTTTTTAATAATGAAAGTTTCCTGTCTACTAATTATGATAAGTTTAGAATATACAAATAGTAACAGGTTTAGAGGGAACTATTACTGATAGCTATAAGGTATTCTAAAAATGACAAGTTTGTAATATACTAATAATGACATGTTTAGAATATACTAACATTGAGAAGTTTAGAAGGTATTATTACAGATAGAAAAATTCTGTTACAATATTTTCTTTTTCCTGAGGCGAGAGTCGTTTGGGGGTAAATCGGTTACACCGCCAACTGCGGTGAAGAAGAAGAAGAAGAACTCGAAGAAGAAGAAGAACTCGAAGAAGAATTCGAAGAACTCGAAGAAGAATTCGAAGAACTCGAAGAAGAAAAAGAACTTGAAGTAGAACTCGAAGAACTCGAAGAAGAAGAAGAAGAACTCGAAGAAGAAAAAGAACTTGAAAAAGAGAAGAACTCGAAGAACTCGAAGAAGAAGAAGAACTCGAAGAAGAAGAACTCGAAGAAGAACTCGAAGAAGAAGAACTCGAAGAAGAACTCGAAGAAGAAGAAGAGGAACTTGAAGAAGAAGAAGAAGAAGAACTCGAAGAAGAAGAAGAAGAACTCGAAGAAGAAGAAGAGGAACTTGAAGAAGAAGAAGAAGAAGAACTCGAAGAAGAAGAAGAAGAACTCGAAGAAGAAGAAGAACTCGAAGAAGAAGAACTCGAAGAAGAAGAAGAAGAAGAAGAAGAAGAACTCGAAGAAGAAGAAGAAGAACTCGAAGAAGAAGAAGAAGAAGAAGAAGAAGAAGAAGAAGAAGAAGAACGAATGAAGAAGAAGGAGGCTAGAAAGGAACAGAGAGAGGCCAAAGCAAAAGCTTTAACAATTCGCAAAGTTTTGAAACAAGAAAAGCAAGTAAAAAAAAAAAAAAATTATTAATTAAAGGAAACAAATAATTTAAAAAATATGAAAAGGGTGTTTTGAACGGAAATTTAACACCAGCACAAATCGCCTATATAGATGACTTACGAGAACAGCTAGATGTTGACAAGAAATAAAAAGCAATATGATTGTGATCTTTTATTTTCCTAAAAAGGGGCGTAGCCGTGCCGACGCAGCCGGTGGGCTTGTTATTAATTAAAACTTTAATGTGTAATAATAATGAAAATTTTAGAATATACTAACAATGGCAAATACTGATTATATTAATAATGAGAAGTTTAGAATACATACAATATTGATGATAGTAACTTTTCAACTTGTTATTATTAGTATATTCTAAATTTGTCTTAATTAGTATATTGTAAACTTGCATTATTAGTACACATTAAAGTTTTTATTAACAGTACCCTCTAAACTTCTCATTATTACGTGTCATTATTAGTACATATTTAAGTTATCATTAATAGGATCTTTTAAACTTATCATTATTACTATATTTTAAACATGTCAATATTAGATTCTTCTAAACTTGTCATTATCTTTTATTCTAATCTTTTTATTACTGGCATTTCATTAAAAGTACCTTTTAATATAAACTTCTCATTATTAAGTGTCATTATTAGTACATATTTAAGTTATCATTAATAGGATAATGTCAATATTAGATTCTTCTAAACTTGTCATTATCTTTTATTCTAAACTTTTTATTACTTGTATATTAAACCTTCTTAGTACATTCTGAAGTTATCATTAATAGTATTTTCTAAGGTTGTTATTATTAGTATATTGAAAAGTTATCATTGATAGAATTTTCTAAACTTGTCATTATTAGTATATTCAAAACTTGTTATTATTAATAGTTATTATTAATAGTTATTATTGTTATTATTGTTATTATTAATAGTTATCATTAATAGTTTCTTCTTATTAATAGTTATTATTGTTATTATTGTTATTATTAATAGTTATCATTAATAGTTTCTTCTAAAACTGTCATTTTTAGTATATTCTAAGCATCTCATTGTTGGTATATATCAAAGTTGTCATTAATAGTGCCTGCCCGGTCTTTATTTGTATATTCTAAACTTATTATCAGTATACTCTAGATATGTCATTAGTTCACTTTAAGGCTACTATTACTAGTACACATTAAAGTTATCATTAAAAGTACATTCTAAAATCGTCATTATTAAATTATTCTAAACTTCTCATTATCAGTATATTTTAAACTTTTTATTTTGATAATATATTAAAGTTATTATTATTAGATTCCAAATTTGTATTTATTAGTACACATTAACGTTATCATTAATAATATCTTCCAAACTTTTCATTATTAGTGCATTATGAAATTGTCACTAATACCACCTTCTAAACTTCTCATTATTACTATATTCTAAACTTGTCACACATTAAAGTTATCATTAATAGTACCTTCTATACTTGTTATTATTACCATATTCTAAACTTTTTATTATTGGTATTTTACTATTAGTATATATTGAATTTATCATTTATCTTCTAAACTTGTCTCTATTGGTATATTGTAAACTTGCTTATCATTAGTACAAATTAAAGCTATCTTGAACAGTACCTTTTAAACTTTTAATTATTGGGATATTCTAATTTTTTCATTATTAGTACACATACCTGTACCTCCTGAACCTCTGATTATTATTATATTGTAAACTTCTGATTATTAGTACACATAAAAATTATTATTAACAATACCTTCTAAACTTGTCAAAGTTAAATGTGCCTTTTAAACTTGTCATTATTAGGATATTACAAACTTGCCATTATTAGTATATTTTGAATTTTTCATGATTAGTACATATTAAAGTCATTATTGGTATATTCTAGTCTTTCCATTATTAGTTCACATAAAAGTTGTCATGAACTGTATCTTGCATTATACGTATATTATAAACTTGTCATTATTTGTAAATATTAAAGCTATTATTAATGATACCTTCTAAACTTGACATTATTTTATATTACAAACTTGCCATTATTAGAATATTCAAAAAATTTCATTATTAGTGCACATTAAATTTATCATGCAATAGTACCTTCTAAACTTGTCATTATTAGTATATTCTAAACTTGTTATTACTAGTACACATTAAAGTTATCATTAACAATACCTTCTAAGCTTGCCATAATTAGAATATTATAAATTTGTCCTTATTGATACACTTTATTAGGATATTCTCTAGTTGTCATTATTAGTACAAATCAAATTTATAATGAATACCTTCTAAACTTCTCATTATTTGTATGTTTTTCAGCTGTCATTATTAGTGTATTCTAAATTATTCAATATGTGTACATATGAAAGCTATTTAAGAAAACCTTCTAAAATTATCATTATTAAAACATGTTAAAGTTATTATAAATATAATTTTCTAAAATTTTGATTATTAGTACACATTATATTTATCATTAATAGTACTATCGACCATATTCATTATTAGTATATTCTAAACTTCTCATATTAATGTTATCATTAATAGTTCCGACTGAGCATGTCATTCTTAGTATATTCTAAACTTGTTACTACTAGTGCATATTAAAGTTATCATTAAAAGTATATTCTAAACTTGTCATTACTAGTATTTTGTATTTTTTCATTAAAGTAATTATTAGTACACATTAAAGATTTTACTAATAGTACCTGCTAAACGCTATACTTTTTTTCTAAACTTCCCATTTTTATTGTAAATTAAACTTTTCATCATCATTTCACCTAGAATTTATCTTTAATAGTGCTTTCCAAACTTGTCATTATTAGTATATTCTAAACTTCTTATTGTTAGTATATACTAAACTTATCACTATCAATAGACATCAAAGTTATCATTAATAGTACCTTCTAAACTTGGCATTATTAGTATATTCTAAGCTTGTCGTAATTAGTACAAATTAACGTTATCAATTATAGCACCTTCTAGACTTACCCTTATTAGTATATTGTACCTTATTTATACTAGTACACATTAAAGTTATCGTTTATAGTACCTTCTAAAAGTTGTCATTAAGGTACCTTCTGAACTTATCTTTACTTGTATATTACAAAAATGCTGTTATTAGTGCATTCTAAACTTGTCATTATTACCACATTACCACATATTAGTACATACACATACATACATATACCAAGGCTTTTTCCCCCTTACAAGGGAGGTAGCCAAAAAGGAAAAGGCATAAAATCATTCCCACCCATTTCATCCTTGAATACACTCCACACCCCTCCACCCTCCCTCTTATCTTAGCACCTCCCGGATGACGGGTCATCCCTGCACCTTGTCTACTGCCCTGGGTCAGAAGCAGTGTCGCAAGACACAGCACATCCACAGCAAGGCCGCTTCATTAAATCGGCGACCCCCCTCTCCGTCCCCCATTGCATAAAAAGAGAAGACGGGGAGAAATCCCTTCGGGCTGCGTCAAATTTTGCTCACACATACTACCTCACCCCCCATCCCCCCGTCCATTCCACCTCATGCATCACAACATCATCCATATACAACCATTCTCCATTCACCCCTGTCTTCTGTCCTCTCCCATCCTTCCTCAACAGACATTCCCCTCTTCCCCAAAGCCCCCTTCACCCCATCCATCCATCTCATCCTAAGACGTCCCCTCATGTTCACTCCCTCCACATCTGCCTTCCACACCTATTTTACTAGTCTTTCTTCACTCATTCTTTCCATGTGTCCAAACCATCCTAATACTCTTTCATCAACCCTATCTCCCAACTCCCTTTCCACCTCTGTTCTCCTCCTCACCTCCTCATTTCTCACTCTATCTAGCCTAGTAACCCTTATCATACTTCTCAAGACACCTCATCTCAAACACATTCAAACTCCTTCTCTCCTCCTCTCTTATGTTCCATGTTCCTGCCCCATACAGTGCTGTTGGCACAATCACTCTTAGCATCCATTCCCAAATGTCTATTCCTCATTACACTCTTTAATCCACCAAGGCATTTACTCGCTTCTCTCAATCTACATTCTACCTCCACCTTCACTCCACCTTTTCCTGCCACATTTGCACCCAAGTATCTAAAACTATCCACTTCCTCCAGTCGCTCTCCCTTAACCCTTTAGCGGGCAAGTGTCCTTTTCGGGTCTTGCAAATAAAGTTTTTTTTTCCTTCAACAAAACCACAGTCCCGATGTCGGGCACAAAACGAAAACTCGACGACGACGACGACGACGGATTTGCAATTTGGTAGAAAATGTGGAAGGCGGAGCCTACGTCGCCTTCGGTGCTGCCAAATTCGCCGCCACGGGCAAGAACGAGCACTTTGCCAGTCCCGATGGCGCTTTCCGGCAGGTTCTGGAGAAACGTTTGGGTGGAAATAATGGAAAATTCTTTTCGATAGACGAGAATTTCACGTCCAAAGTTTGTCATCGGTGTCTGGCTCCTACGAAAAAGGTTATGAGAGAAGTCGAGGACAAAAATGGAGAAAAACGCATGAGGCAAGTCAGAGGTATCGTAAAATGTTCGCTTGTGCGTCAAGAATTATCTTCGACCATTGGTGAGTCTTCGACTTCTGCTTCTGCGCCAACATCGCCACGGTGCCACATTGGCGGATTCTTCCTGGACCGAGACGTTAATGCTGCAATCAACATCGCAAAAAAATCCATCTCTGGAATGTGGCCTTTGGATTTGGTGGAAAAAAAAGACGAAGATGGAGCAAGGAAAATGTTATTTTTCATACAATAACTTTTCTTCGCGGTAATTCGTCTCCGTGAAAAATCAAACCAGTAACCCCTTGTACATCACATCACCTTACTTTTACCCACATTTATCTTCAGCTTTCTTCTATCACATACTCTCCCAAACTCTGTCACCAACTTCCTCAATCCCTCCTCCGATCCTGCCACAAGCGCAGTGCCGTCCGCAAACAACAGCTGGCTCACCTCCCACTTTTCTCCCTTTTCTTTAACCATCTCCAATCCCTGACCCACTGCCCTTGCATTTACCTCTCGCACCACCCCATCCATGTATAAGTTGAACAGCCAGGGTGACATAACGCATCCTTGACGAAGTCCCACCTTTACCTCCACTCTCTCCATTTCTAATCCTTACACAAGCTCTACTACTCTTTTAAAAACTCTTGACGGCTCCTAGAAGCTTTCCTCCTATCCCATATATCCGCATAACTTCCTACAGTGCCTTTCTGTCTACCCTATCGTAAGCCTTTTCCAAATCCATAAAGGCCCAAAAAGCATCCTTCCCCTTTCCTATAGCTTTATCACATATTTGTCTTACCACAAAAATCTGATCTACACAATCTCTACCCGTCCTAAATCCACACTGTTCCTCACCAATTACTCCCTCTGTTCCTCTCCTAATCCTCTCAATCAAGATCCTCCCATAAGCCTTCCCAACTACACTTAACAAGCTAATCCCTCTGAAACTACTACATTCACACTTGTCCCCTTTTCCCTTATAAAGTGGAACTATACAGGCACTCCTCCAATCCTCCGGCACTCTACCCTCTCTCCAGCAAACATTAAATAACCTCACCATCCAGTCCACCATCACTGTACCTCCTTTTTTTTTTTTTTTTAAACATTCTGCATGGCACCCATCCAGCCCAGGTGCCTTGCCTGCTTTCATTATCTTAACAACTGCCTTCACTTCATCCTTCCTTATTTCTCCTCCATTTTCCTCACTCAATAAGGTACTATGAATGATAACTTTAATGTGTACTGATAATGACAAGTTTAAAATACAGTAATAATGACAAATTCAGAAAGTACTATTACTGTAAACTTTAATAAAATCCAATAATGACAAATTTAGAAAACACCAATAATGAGAAGTTTAAATTATACTAAAATGAGATGTTTAGAAGGTACTATTAATGATAACTTATATGGCAAATGGCAAATGATCACAAGTTTAGAATATACTAATGAAAAGTTAAGAAACTACTAGCAATGATAACTTCAATGTGTACTAATACTGTCAAGATTATGATATGCTAATAATCACAAGTTTGAAAGGTACAGTAAAATATATAAAAAATGGCATGCTTAGAAGGAAACTTTAGAAGATAAGTTGAGAATACACCGATAATGACAAGTTTAATATAATAATAATGACGATTTTAGAAGGTGCTAATATGTGGTAATGTGGTAATAATGACAAGTTTAGAATACACTAAAAATAGCATTTTTGTAATATACAAGTAAAGATATGTTCAGACTGTACCTTAATGACAACTTTTAGAAGGTACTATTAATGATCACTTTAATGTGTACTAATATAAACAAGGTACTATATACTAATAAGGGTAAGTTTAGAAGGTACTATAATTGATAACGTTAACTTGTACTAATAACGACAAGCTTGGAATATACTAATAATGCCAATTTTAGAAGGTACTATCATGGATAACTTTAATGTCTATTAATAGTGATAAATTTAGTATATGAGAAGTTTAGAATATACTAATAATGACAAGTTTGGAAAGCACTATTAAAGATAAAATTTATGTGAAATGATAATGATATGTTTAGAATATGACAAATTATAATCTTATTTATAATAAAATGGGAAATTTAGAAGAAAAAAAAAACGTATAGCGTTTAGCAGGTGCTATTAGTAAAATCTTTAATGTGTGCTAATAATTACTTTAGCGAGTACTAATAGTGAAAAATTTACAAAATACTAGTAATGATATGTTTAGAATATACTTTTAATGATAACTTTAATATGCACTAATAGTAACAAGTTTAGAATATACTAAGAATAACATGTTCAGTCGGAACTATTGATGATAACTTTAATATCAGAAGTTTAGAATGTATTTGTAATGAATATTGTTGATAGTACTATTAATAATATATACAATGTGTACTAATAATCAAAATTTTAGAAAATGGCATCTATAATAACTTTAATATGTTTTATTAATGACAATTTTAGAAGATTCTATTAAATTATTTTGAAATGTACTAATATTAAATAATTTGATTTGTACTAATGATGAAAAGTTTAGAATATACTAACTATAGAATATCATCATAATATGTATTAATAAGGACAAATTTATAATATTCTAATAATGACAAGTTTAGAAGGTATTATCAATGATAACTTTAATGTGTACTAGTAATAACAAGTTTAGAATATAGTAATAATGACAAGTTTAGAAGGTACTATTGCATGATAACTTTGATGTGCAGTAATAATGACAAATTTAGAATATGCTAGTAATGGAAATTTTGTAATATACAAATAATGTGAAGTTTAGAAGGTATTTTTGAGAATAGCTTTAATGTGACAAGTTTACAATATACTTATAATGCAAGGTACAGTTAATGATAACTTTTATGTGTACTAATAATGGAAAGACTAGAATATACCAACAATGACTTTAGTGTGTACTAATAATGAAAAAAAATAAAATATACTAATAACGGTAAGTTTGTAATATACTAATAATGACTAGTTTAAAAGATATATTGATTATGCATTTAACCTTGACAATTTTAGAAGGTCTTATTAATAATAACTTTAATGTGTACTAATAATCAGAAAATTACAATAAAGAGGTTTAGAAGGTACAGGTATGTGTACTAATAATGGAAAGATTAGAATATACCAATAATTACAAGTTCAAAGGGTACTGTTCAGGATAACTTTAATTTGTACTAATAATAAGCAAGTTTGTAACATACTAATAAAGACAAGTTTAGAATGCACTCTAATAAATTTAATGTGTACTTATAATAAAAAGTTTAGCATATGGTAATGATAACAAGTTTAGAATGTACTATTAAGATATCTAATGTGTACTAGTAGTAACAAGTTTAGAATTTAGTAATAATGAGAAGCTTAGAAGGTACTGTCATTGACAAGTTTAGAATGTACTAATAATGAAAAGTTTGGAAAATATTATCAATGATAATGTTAACGTTATACTAATAAATACAAACAAATACAAAAAACTACAAAAAAATACAAACATACAAAAAATACAAAACAAATACAAATACAAATAGAAATACAAATTTACAAGCTATTGATAATAATTTTAATGAGTTCTGAAAATGAAAAGTTTAGAATATACCAATAGTAAGTTTAGAATAAGCTAATAATAACAATTTTAGAATGTACTTTTAATGATAACTTTAATGTGGAGTAGTAATGACAGGTTAAAGGTACTATTAATAGTAACTTTAAAGTAAACTAATAATGACATATTTAGAATATACTAATATTAAGTTTAGGATATACAAACAAAGGCCGGGTAGGTACTATTAATGATAACTTTAATGTGTACCAATAATGAGATGTTTAGAATATACCAAAAATTGTAATTTTATAAGGAACTATTTATGATAACTTTAAAGTTTAGCAATAATGACAAGTTTAGAATATAATAATAATGACAAGTTTAGAAAGTGCTATTAATGATAACTGAAAATTTTATAACATATAAATAATAAAAAGTTTAGAATAAAAAATAATGACAAGTTTAGAATAAACTAATATTGACATGTTTAAAATATAGCAATAATGATATGTTTAAAAGATCCTATTAAATGATAACTTTAATGTGTACTAATAATGGCACATAATAATAAGAAGTTTAGAAGGTACTGTTAATGAAAGTTTATAATATACTAGTTAAGATTTGTTTAGAATATACTAATAATAACAAGTTGAGAAGTTACTGTAATTGTTAACTATAATATGTACTAATAATGACAGGTTTAGAATTTTGGATATACTAATAACAATAAGATTTATCATTAAAAGTACCTTCTGTACTTTTAATGATAAATCTAATGTGTACTAATAATGGCAAATTTGAATATATTGATAATAAAGATTAGAATATACTATTAATGATAAGTTTACTAATAACGACGAGTTTTGAATATACTAATAATGATATGTTTAGAATATACTAGTTTGAATTATGATGATAATGACAAGGCATAACTTTAATATCTCCTAATAATCACAGGTTTAGAATATACTTACAATGACATTTAGAATATACTAAGATTGACAAGTTTAGAAGATACTGTTAAAGGTAAGTTTAATGTTTAGAAATAGTGACAAGTGTGGAATATACTAATAACGATAAGTTTAGAAGGTTCTACTAATGATAACTTTGTTTTGTACTAATAATGACAAGTTTAGCATATAAGTTTAATGTGTATTAATGAATACAACTTTAAGGTGTACTAATCCAATAATGACAAAATTAGAATATAATAATAATGAGTTTAGAATATACTAATAATAATAAGTTTAGAATATACTAATAATGAAAGTTTAGAATATCCGAACAATGACAAGTTTATAATGACAATCTTAAAGGCACTGCTAATTATAAATTCAATGTGTACTAATAATCACAAGTTTACAATATTTTAATATTGACATGTTATATTAATGATGACATTAATATGTAGTAATAATGACAAGTTTGAAATACATTAATGCAAAGTTTAGGAAATACTAATAATAGCAAATTAGAAGTTGCTATTAATGATAACTATGATACCTACTAATAATGAGTTTTCAATATTCTAACTGACATATTTAGAAGACACTACAGTAATAGTAACAAATTTAGAAGGTATTATTAATGATAAATTTAGTATGTACTAATAATAACGAGCTTAGAATATACTAAGAATGACAAGTTTAGAATAATGACATGTTTAGAATATACTAATGATATGCTTACATGATATTTATGATAATTTTAATGTGTATAAGTTTAGAATATATTAATAATGACAAGTTTAGAAATTACTAAAATGACAACTTTAGAAGGTTCTATATATGATAACTATGATTTGTACTAATAATGACAATTTCTAAATAGAAATGTAGTAGCACATTTGTAAATAACACACAGGAACCCACAGTCGGAGAAAGAATAAACTTCGAATAAAGAATAATCCTATATTTCGGCTAACAACTGTAGCCCTCTTCAGGAAAGTACATAAGATAGAGAACAGAGGGGACTTATAAACTACAGTAAGAAGAGATGTGGACAGTTGACCTCACTCAGGCGCGGGGCAAACTGGGGTGGCGGAGGAGGGAGGGGGTGAGGAGAGGGGAGGATGTAACAACCGCACTAGCTTATTTATTGCTGCGCGTGATATTATGTCAGGTGTCCACTGCCCTTTAGAAATATTAATATTAGGGCATTCCTCAATTAATGCTGATTCGACTATTTTCCTCCTGAAACCACAGTGGGACTTGAACACTAATCTGGCCTTACCCCAGTCGAAAGAATGATTCTTATTTTTAACATGAAGAAATACAGCCGAATTTTCCTGCCCATACCTAATTGACTTTTTATGTTCTGCCAATCCGGGAGAGACTTGAACACTAGATTGGCAGAACATAAAAGGTCAATTAGGTATGGGCAGGAAAATTCGGCTGTATTTCTTCATGTTAAAAATAAGAATCATTCTTTCGACTGGGGTAAGGCCAGATTAGTGTTCAAGTCCCACTGTGGTTTCAGGAGGAAAATAGTCGAATCAGCATTAATTGAGGAATGCCCTAATATTAATATTTCTAAAGGGCAGTGGACACCTGACATAATATCACGCGCAGCAATAAATAAGCTAGTGCGGACGTTACATCCTCCCCTCTCCTCACCCCCTCCCTCCTCCGCCACCCCAGTTTGCCCCGCGCCTGAGTGAGGTCAACTGTCCACATCTCTTCTTACTGTAGTTTATAAGTCCCCTCTGTTCTCTATCTTATGTACTTTCCTGAAGAGGGCTACAGTTGTTAGCCGAAATATAGGATTATTCTTTATTCGAAGTTTATTCTTTCTCCGACTGTGGGTTCCTGTGTGTTAATAATGACAAGTTTAGAACGTACAAATATAGACAAATTTAGAATGTACTATAAATGAAAACTTTAATGTTTTCTAATAATTAATGTTTGGAATATACTAATAATGACAACTTTAATATGTACAAGTTTACAATATTGTAATAATGACAAATTTAGAAGGTTATATTAATGATAACGTTAATGTGTAGCAATAATGACACGTTTGAATTATATTAATAATGCAGAGTTTAGTAAATACAAATAATAGCAAAATTAGAAGTTGCTATTAAAGATAACTATAATACGTGCTAATAATGATTAGTTTTGAAAAAACTAACAATGTCATATTTAGAAGCCACTAATATCCACAAGTTTAGAATATACTAGAAATGACAAGTTTTAAATAATGATAAACTTTGGAATATATTAGTATTACCAAGTTTAGAATATACTAATAATGATAAGCTTACAAGGTCATAATAATGATAATTTTAATAGGTATTAATAATGACAAGTTGAGAATACTAAAGATATGTTTAGTATTTACTAATACTGATATGTTGCGAATGTAAGAGCAATGACACCTTTAGAAAGTATTGTTAATGATAATAATGAAGGTTTAGAACATACAAATATTGACAAGCTTTAATGTGTATCAATAATGACAAGTATAGAATATACTAATAGTGACAAATTTAGAATATGCTAATAATGTCAGGTTTAGAATATAAGTTTAGAATAATGATAAACTTAAGAATATATTAGTATTGCCAAGTTTAGTATTGCCAAGTTTAGAATATACAAGGTCCTAATAATGATAACTTTTATGTGCACTAATAATGACAAGTTTTGAATACCAAAGAAGATTTGTTTAGTATTTACTAATACTGATATGTTTTGAATATAAGAACAATGACAAGAAATAATGAGGGTTTAAACATAAAATAATGACAAATGTAGAATATACTAATACTGACAAATATGCTTATAATGTCAGGTTAAGAATATACTTGTAATGGCAAGTTTAGAATATACTAATAATAACGAAGTTAGAAGGTATTATTAATGATAAATTTAGTGCGTACTAATACTAACGAGCTTAGCATATACTAAGAATGACAAATTTAGAATAATGACATGTTTAGAATATACTAATGGTAAGCTTAGACGATAATAGTTATGATAACTTCACTGTGTACAAGTTTAAAATATATTAATCCTGACAAGTTTAAAGATTACTAATATTGACAACTTTAGAAGGTACTATATAAGATAGCTTTAATTTGTACTAATAATGAAAATTTTAAAACATACTAATAATGGCAAATTAAAATGTACTATCAGTAAAAACTTCCATGCCTTCTAATGATTAATGTTTGGGATATATTAATAATGACAAGGTATTATTAATGATAATTTTAATGTGTCCTAATAACGACAAGCTTAGAATATATGAATATTGACATCACTAGCAAATATCAATATCTTTAATGTGCACTGGTAATGATAACTTTAACGTGTACTAATAAAGAAAAGTTTTTAATGATAGATTTGATATGTACTAATAATAACAAGTTTAGAATATACAAAAAATGACAAGTGTAGAAGGTACTTACTACTACTAATAAATTAAATGTGTACTAAAAATGACAAATTTAGAAAGATACTATTAATGATAACTTTAATGTGTGGTTACAAAGACAAGTTTACAAGGTACTATTAATGATAACTTTAATGTGTACTAATAATGAGAAGTTTACAATATAGTAATAATGAAAAGTTCAGAAAGTACTATTACTGTAAACTTCAATGTAATCCAATAATGACAAATTTAGAAAATACCAATAATGAGAGGTTTGAATTATACTAAGATTGAGATGTTTAGAAACTATTATTAATGATAACCTATAAATAACTTTGATGTCTATTAAGTTTAGTATATACCATTAATGAGTTTAGAATATACTTATAATGATAAGTTTGGATAAATTCTATGTGAAATGATGATGAAAAGTGTAGAATAGAATATGACAAGTTTACATGTTAATGAAAAATTTAATTTATAATGAAATGGGAAGTTTAGAAAAAACGTATAGCGTTTAGCAGGTACTATTAGTAAAATATTTAATGTGTACTAATAATTACTTTAATGAGTTCTGATAATGAAAAAATACAAAATACTAGTAATGGCAAGTTTAGAATATACTTTTAATGATAACTTTAATATGCACTAATAGTAACAAGTGTAGAATATACTAAGAATAACATGCTCAGTCGGAACTATTGATAACTTTAATATGAGAAGTTTAGAATATACTAATAATGAATATTATCGATAGTACTATTAATGATATATATATAATGCGTACTAAAAATTAAGATGTAGAAAATGATATTTACAATAACTTTAACATGTTTTAATAATGATAATTTTAGAAGGTTTTATTAAATAGCTTTGATATGTACAAATATTGAATGATTTAGAACATACAAATAATGACAGCTAAAAAACATACAAATAATGAGAAGTTTAGAAGGTATTCATTATAAATTTGATTTGTACTAATAATGACAACTATAGAATATCCTAATAATGTGTATTAATAAGGACAAATTTATAATATTCTAATTATGACAAGCTTAGAAGGTATTGTTAATAATAACTATAATGTGTATTAGTAATAACAAGTTTAGAATATAATGACAAGTTTAGAAGGTACTATTGCAAGATAACTTTAATGTGCACTAATAATGGAAAAAAATATAGAATATGCTAATACTGGCAAGTTTGTAATATACAAATTATGTCAAGTTTAGAAGGTATTAAGGTATTGTTAATAATAACTTTAATGTGTTGATGACTACTTTTATGTGTACTAATAATGGAAAGACTAGAATATACCAATAATGACTTTAATATTTACTAATCATGAAAAAATTAAATATACTAAAAAAATTAAATATCCTAATAATGACAAGTTTAAAAGGTACATTAATAATGTGTTTAACTTTGACAAGTTTAGAAGGTATTGTTAAATAACTTTAATGTGTACTAATAATCAGAAGTTTACAATATATAATATATACAATATATCAGAGGTTTAGAAGGTACAGGTATGTGTACTAATAATGAAAAGATTAGAATATACCAATAATTAAAAGTTTAAAAGGTACTGTTCAAGATAACTTTAACTTGTACTAATAATAAGCAAGTTTACAATATACTAAAAAAGACAAGTTTAGAAGATAAATGATAAATTCAATATATACTAATAGTAAAATACTAATAATAAAAATACTAATAATAAAAAGTTTAGAATATGGTGATAATAACAAATAATGATATTTTAATGTGTGACTGGTTTAGAATATAGTAATAATGAGAAGTTTAGAAGGTAGTATTATTGACAAATTCATAATGCACTAATAACGAAAAGTTTGGAAGATATTATTAATGATAACGTTAATGTGTACTGATAAATAAAAATTTGAAATCTAATAATAATAACTTTAATATGTTATCAAAATGGAAAGTTTAGAATATACTGGTAATGAGAAGTATAGAATAAGTTAGTAATGACAATTTGAGAAAGTACTTGAATGTGTACTAGTAATAGTAACCTTAAAGTGAACTAATAATGACATATTTAGAATATAAAAATAAAGACCGGGTAGATACTGTCAATGACAACTTTAATGTATACCAATAATGAGATGCTTAGAATATACTAAAAATGACAGTTTTGGAAGTAACTATTAATGATAACCTTAGAATTTAGTAATAATGACAAGTTTTGAATATACTAATAATGACAAGTTTAGAAAGTACTATTAATCATAACTTTAGAATGTACTAATACTAAAAGGTTTAATATACAAATAATAAAACGTTTAGAATAAAAATAATTAAAAGTTTAGAAGAATCTAATATTGACATGTTTGAAATATAGCAATAATGATAAGTTTAAAAGATCCTATTAATGATAACATAAATGTGTACTAATAATGACACGTAATAATGAGAAGTTTAGAAGGTGCTGTTAATGAAAACTTTAATGTGTGCTAATAATGAAAGTTTATATTAACACAAGTTTAGAATATACTAATAATAACAAGTTGAGAAGTTACTATAACTGTCAATTACAACATGTACTAAAATGGCAAATTTAGAAGGTACTATTAATGATAACTTTAAAATTTAGAATATAGTAATAATAATAAGTTTAGAAGGTGCTCTTAATGATAACGTTAATATGTACTAATATAGACAAGTTTAAAATATACATATAAAGAAAGTTTATAAAGTACTATTTGTAGTAATAATGAAAAAAATAGAATATACTAATAATGTACATTAATAATGCATTTATCTTTGACAAGTTTAGAAGGTATTGTTAATAATAACTTTAATGTGTACAAATAATCAGAAGTTTACAATATTCTAATAATCAGGTACAGATATGTGTACTAATAATGGAAAGATTAGAAATTACCAATTAAAAGTTTGAAAGGTACTGCTCAGGATAACTTTAATTTGTACTAATAATAAGCAAGTTTACAATATACTAATAAAGACAAGTTTAGAAGATAAATGATAAATTCAATATATACCAATAGTAAAACACTAATAATAGAAATACTAATAATAAAAGTTTAGAATATGGTAATAATAACAAGTATAGAAGGTACTATTAATGATAACTTTAATGTGTGACAGGTTTAGAATATGGTAATAATGAGAAGTTTAGAAGGTAGTATTATTGATAATTTCATAATGCACTAATAATGAAAAGTTTGGAAGACATTATTAAATTTGGAATCTAATAATAATAACTTTAATGTATTATCAAAATGAAAAGCGTAGTATATACTGATAATGAGAAGTTTAGAATGACAATTTTAGAATGTACTTTTAATGATAATTTGAATGTGTAACCTTAATGTGTAACTTGAATAGTAACCTTAAAGTCAACTTAGAATGACATATTTAGAGTATACTAATATTAAGTTTAGAATATACAAATAAAGACCGGGAAGGTACTATTAATGACAACTTTAATGTATACCAATAATGAGATGCTTAGAATATACTGATAATGACAGTTTTAGAAGGAACTATTAATGATAACCTTAAAGTTTAGTAATAATGACAATTTTTGAATATACTAATAATAACAAGTTTAGAAAGTACTATTAATGATAACTTTAGAATGTACTAATACTGAGAGGTTTGATATACAAATAATAAAAAGTTTAGAATAAAAGATAATGACAATTTTAGAAGAATCTAATATTGACATGTTTAAAATATAGAAATAATGATAAGTTTAAAAGATACTATTAATGATAACTTAAATGTGTACTAATAATAACACGTAATAATGAGAAGTTTAGAAGGTGCTGTTAATGAAAACTTTAATGTGTACTAATAATGAAAGTTTATAATATACTAATCAAGATAAGTTTAGAATATATTAATGATAAGTTCAAAAGTTACTATAACTGTTAACTATAATGTGTATTAATAATGACAAGTTTAGAAGGTACTATTAATGATAACTTTAAAATTTAGAATATAATAATAATGATAAGTTAATGATAACGTTAATATGTACTAATATAGACAAGTTTAAAATATACATATAAAGAAAGTTTATAAGGTACTATTTGAAGTAATAATGAAAAATTAGATTATACTAACACAGACAAGTTTAGAATCTAACAATAAACAAGATTAGAAGGTATCTGTAAAGATAACTTTAATGCGTACTAATAATGATAAATTTAGAATATACTAATAATGAAGAATGTGAATATACAATTAATAATATTTTTATTGTGTATAATAATAACAAAAAAGAAGTTTAGAAGCTACTATTAATGATGACTAATTTGTACTAATAATGACACGTTTAGAATACACTAATAATGAAAGGCTTTGCATATATTAATAATGACAAATTTAGAAGGTATTGTTAATTTAGAGCATACTAATAATAAAAGTTTAGAATATGGGAAGAGTGACAACGTACTATAAATAATAACTTTAATGTGTACTAATATTGACAAATTTAGAATATACTAATAATTACAAGTTTAGAGGGGACTGTTAATGATAAGTTTAGAAGGTACTATTAATGACTTTAATGTGTACTAATGATGATAATGCCAAATTTAGAATATACCAATAAAAACAAGATTAGAAGGTACTGATAATGATAAATTCAATGTGTACTAATAATGACAAGTTTGAAATATACTAATAATGACAAGTTTAGAAGATGCTATTAATGGTAAACTTTAATGTTTACTAATAATGACGAGTTATGATTATACTAATAATGACATGTACTAGTTTGAAATATAATAATAATGACAAAGATAGAATAATGACAACTTTAGAATGTACTTATATTGCAAAGTTCAAAATGTACTAGTAATGATATGTTTAGAATGTCCTATTAAGGATAAATTTAATGTGAGCTAATAATGACGTGTTTAGAATATACTAATAATGATAAGTTCAGAGTATACCGATGAAGACATGCTTAGAATATACTAATATTGACATATTTAGAATATACCAATAATGAGAAGTTTAGAAAGTACTATAAATGATCAATAATAATGACAAGTTTAAAGATACTATTCATGATATGTTCAATGTGTAGTAATAGTGATAAGTTTTGACTATACTAATAATGACAAGTCTAGAATACTCCAATAATGACAGGTTTAGAAGATACTATTAATGATAACTTTAATATTTACTAATAATGATGATTTTAGATTTTACCAACACTGACAAGTTTAGAATATAAATTGAAAAGGTACTATCAATGATAACTTTATAATCTTCTGATCATGACAAGTTTAGAATATACGATTAATGACAAATTAAGAACATACCATTACTTATAACTTTAATGACAAGTATAGAATGTATTACTAACGACAAGTTTATAAGGTACTATTAATGATAATTTTAATGTGTACTTATAACGACAATTTTAGTATATACTAATGATAACTTTAATATGGGTTGATAAAGACTAGTTTCGAACATATTAATTATAACAAGTTTTGATGGTTCTTTTGATAATATCTTTAATGTGTACCAATAGTCACTAGTTTAGAATATACTAATAATGTGTTTAGAATATACTAACGATAATAAGTTTAGAATATAATGTTAATAATGACAATTTTAGAATATAATACTACTAATAAATTTATAATACACTAATATACTAATAACGACAGCTTCAGAATACACTAAAATAAGTTTACAAGGTATAATTTTGATATTTACTAATAATGATATACTAATAATGACAAGTTTACAAGGTAAATTTCAATGACAAGTTTAGAATATACTAATAATGACAAGTTTAGAAGGCACTATTAATGATAACACTCACAAGTCTAGAATATTGTAATAATCGCAAGTTTAGAAGGTTAAAATTATAACGTTAATGTGTAGTAATGACATGCTTGAAATATATTAATAATGCAAAGTTTAGGAAATACTAAGAATAGCAAAATTAGAAGTTGCAATTAATTATTACTGTAATGTGTACTAATAATGATAAGATTTGAATATACTAACAATAACATGTATACTAATACTCACAAGTTTAGAATATACAAATAATGACAAGTTTAGAAAAATGACAACTTTGGAGGATACTGATAGTGATAAGTTTAGTTCCTAATAATGATAACATTAATGCGTACTAATAATGACAAGTTTAGAACATACCATAATGACAAGTTTAGAAAAGTGTTGTTGATGATAAATTTAATGTGTACTAATAATGGCAAGTTTAGAACATACAAATAACAAGCTTAACTCTAATGTGTATTAATAATAACAAGTGTAGAATATACTAATAATGTCATGTTTAGAATATACTAATAATGACAAGATTAGTATATGCTAATAATTTAAGGTTTTTGATATACGCGTAATAGCAAGTTTAGAATACACTAATAATGACAAGTTTAGAAGGTACTATTAATTGTTTTTTAGTGTGTACTATAAATGACGATCTTAGAAAATACTAAAAATGATAAGTCTAAAATAATGATATATTTAGATAATGACATATATAGATATAAAGACATTTACAAGTTTAGATTAAGGACATATAAAAGGTAACTTTAATTTTGGCTAATAATGAATAGTTTAAAATATACTACAGTATTAATAACAACTTTAATGTGTGCTTATAATGATATGTTTAGAATATACTAATGATGACAAGTTTAGTAGGAAATATTTATGATACCTTTAATAAAATGAATATACGAACGAATATTGTAATAATGGAAAGTTTATAATATACTAATAATGACAAGTTTAGAATGTAGTATTAATAATAAGTCTAATGACAAGCTAAGAATATACTAATACATAGGTTCAGAAGGCACTGTTAATGAGTGCATATAATGAGAATTTTAGAATACACCAATAATGATAAGTTTAGAAGGTACTAATAACAAAAACTTTAATTTCTATGATTAATGAAATGTTTATAATATAATAATAATGTCAACTTTTTAATAATGAAAGTTTCTTGTCTACTAATTATGATAAGTTTAGAATATGCAAATAGTAACAGGTTTAGAAGGAACTATTACTGATAGCCATAAGGTATTCTAAAATGACAAATTTATAATATACTAATAATGACATGTTTAGAATATACTAACATTGAGAAGTTTAGAAGGTACTATTAATGAAAACTTTAATGTGTAATAATAATGAAAAGTTTAGAATATACTAACAATGGCAAGTACTGATTATATTAATAATGAGAAGTTTAGAATACAGTATTGATTATAACTTTAGTGTCTACATGTTTAGAATATACTAATAATGACAAGCTTACAAGGTACCACTAAGGAAAATCTTAATGTGTCCTAATAATGACAAATTTAGAAGGTACTATTAATAGTAACTTTAATGCGTATTAATAATTTAGAATATACTCACAATTATAAGTTTAGAAGGTGCTCTCAGATATAACTTTAATTTGAACTAATAAGGACAAGTTTAGAACATACTAATAATGACAAAGTTAGACCGTTCTATGAATAAATAATACTAATAATGCCATGTTTAGAAGTTACTATTAATGATGACTTCAATGTGCACTAATAATATGTCATGTAATTGATTTTGTCCACAATTTTAGGTTCTATTGTAAATGTTAAATCTAGTTTCGACGGCTCTTCATTGCTTCTGTATCTGGTGTTTTCACTGACCCATTGGGTCATTGTGTATTCCATGGTCATGTCCACAAGTCGTCTCCTCCTCGCACTGTCATGTTTTCCCAACAAAGTTCTTTGCAATTGAAGTCCCCCATAATTACCAGATTACCCCTGCCCATTAGTATCTCATTTAGTGATTTCCTTGTATCTTTAGCATTTTTGTATGTTCGTTCTCTTTCCAAGCGTTCGTTTTCGGGAGCACATAGGTCAACACAAACTTTCTACTTTTCATATTCTTGTCTTCGAATTTTATCATGATCAGTTCAACATTACCTTTGCCCTCCGCAATTTTTGTCACGTTTAAGTCTTTCTTGGCCAAGAACATGATTCCTCCTCCCTGTTTCTTGTCCCTATTTTTTATCGATGGATGGTATTTCACCTCTTAGTTTAGTCTCTACAATTCCCATTATGGCTGGTTTTTCTTCTAGCAGGTAATCATTGAGTTCGTTCAGACCTGAAATTAATCCATCAATGTTAGTATAGGCCACTTTTAATTTTCTTCTTTCTCCATTTTTTTCTGTCTTTGGTTTGTTCGTTTTGAGGTGTGTGTGTGTGTGTGTGTGTGTGTGTGTGTGTGTGTGTGTGTGTGTGTGCGTGTGTGTGTATGTGTGTGTGATACAAATAGATGCGTACCTACGTTCGTTGTGTGTCTCAATGTAAAAGGAATAAAAAAGTATCATGCGGTCGCTTTCCTGTATCACTCAGTTCTTGGTTCCCCACAGATGACGTGGAACTAAAACTTGTTATTATTGGTCATAGAACTCAAGACAGCCAAAAATATAATTTTTTCGATCTACGTCAGGGGTTATTGACCTATTTTCTCATGTGATGAAAAATAGCTGTGGTTTGCGACCTGGAGGACCGCAACATCCATAGTCGACATCGACTGGCGGAGACCCTCATCATATGGACCTGGACCTGTAGCCGAAAGGGAATGGACGATATGTGGTACCAAATTAATAGTCTCGAATGGTGTGGAATAGGCCTAGTGAACCGGGAAATAGTGCTCAAGAAACTCACTTTTTGCCTCGGAACTCTGATATCAACCTCGATCGACCATCGAAAGGAAATGGACCCTGACTATTGAATAATTCTAGAACCTTCCCCAGGAAACTTTTGCCAATGGCTACATTAAATGCAGGAATATCTAGAGGAAAGGAGGAATTGATATTAATGATAAAGGAAAAGAAAGTCGACATACTTGCTTTATGTGAAACAAGACTTGCAAGAAAAGGCAGAAGGGTTTTGCATGATAACTATCAGTTCGTATATAATGCAAGAGCAGACATTAGCACAAAGAATCACGAGAGTAGAACAGAAAAACGAGAGGATTCTGGCTTTCTGAAAAAAAAAAGTTTCATAAAAGTCTACGCACCGCTCAAAGTCGACCATCAGAAAAAAAGAGAAGTATTCTATGAATCCCTCCAGAATGTTAAGAACGACTTACCATACGCCGAAAATGTAGTTATCATGGGTGATCTGAATGGACACATTGAAAAAGATCGCAAAGGATTTAGTACGGGTAGAAAAGCATACAGCAACAAATACACCGACAAGCCCATAATTCACCTTATGTTAAAACATAAGATTTTTCAGAGATGTAAAAAACATAATATTGATGTCATGCAGTTCAGACCACAGGCTAGTTGTGGGCAAACTGAAACATGCCAAATCAAAACCTCTGAAGAGTATAGCCATAAAACGATTTTTTGAACAGATATATGAGAGATGAAGGCTATAAAGAAGCATTCCAATGCAGATTGAGAGAAAATAGAGCCGAAGATGCTGGAAGAGAAGATTTGGTAGGTCGCCTTCCATTCGGCGATCACAAGACTTGACAAAGAAGTTATGCAATACTTATACAGTTGGAAGAAAAAATAAACACTCTAGTGCAGCGTTTCTCAACCTTTTTACCCTTGCATGTCTCAAGGAACAACTGAAAAAAAAACATATCTTTCTCATTTTAATTTCATCGTAATAATAGGTTAAATAGGATGATACATACATCACATTATTACAATAACCAAGAATATTTCGTGCTTCTTTGATTATATTACGTCATGAAATTAAATAAAAAATCAAAAGAATCACTTGTTCTCGCGTAACCGTGGGACCTTTTCGGAACCCTGGTCGAGAAACTCTGCTCTAGATCGAAAATAGTAAAGAAGCTGTCAAAATAAATAAATGAAAAAAATATATATATAAAAGATAAAAAATAAAAAATAAAAAATCTGAAAATGGATGAGCACGAAGAGAATAGAAGGTTGAGAAAAGTATGTTCAAGCTAGAAGATAGGCAGAGAGAGTGAAAAATAAGTATCATTACTCGCAACATTTCTAGCTAATGGTTAAATGGATTTTTATCATGAGGACGCAAGCAGTATTTGGAAAACGCAAAGTTGGAAGCTGACAAATGAAAAGCTTATCCGGACCAACAATATTCATTCTCACATTTGCCATTTGCCCTTTCATAGCACCCGACTGTATTCTTGGAATCATAGTCGTGTCAGTAATCTGGTGAACACTAAATGAATAGTTGTTAAACACTAAAGTCATTCCTATCATATTTTGCTTTCTTTGGCTTTATAGAACCTTAGAAAACTTCATAATATATGGGTAACTGCAGTATTTGACATTTCTGCGTATTTCCAATATATAATTGACCATGACCAGATGGGTATGGGTGAGGGTTGGGATATACGACCTTTTTCCTAAAATACAACTTAAATACAACCAATGTCTGATTGAAATAGCATATGTAAATAAAGCTCAAGTAGGAGATTTCACAAAAACTCGATCAAATTTTCAAATTCTCACAAGTGTGTGTGTGTATGTGTATTCACCTCGGATCTGCTGCAGCCTCTTTTCGAGACAGCCAGACACCACCCTACGGCAGTGAGCTCAGAGCTCATTATTAGCAGATCTCTGGGTAGGTCTGAGACCACTCACACTCCACACACCGGGAATGCAAGGTCACAACGTCCCGTACCTACTCGCTGCTAGGTGAACAGGGGCTACACGTGAAAGGAGACAAACCCAACTTGTCTCCGCCCGACCGGGGAATCGAACCCCGGTTCTCCGGCTTGTGAGGCCAGTGCCTTACCAATCCGCCACCGGGCCGTGTGTG
>NW_027467721.1:807520-812811 GCF_046742065.1 Oratosquilla oratoria | reverse complement strand
GGGAGAAGGAGGACGGAAGAGGGAGAAATATACGGAAGGGTGAAAAAGATGTGGATAACGGAATGGACGAGTATAGGGGATGGGAGGAGAAAAGGAGAGATAGGGAGAAGGGGGTGAGTTAAAACAAGAGATAGGATGATGAAGGTTACTGAAAACATAAGCAAGAGGGACGGAAGGGAAGGAAAAATGGAATTGGAAAAGTTGTACGAAGTGGGGGAAACCGGGAAGGGAAAGAAGGAGAAGAGAAGTTGAAGGAAAAGGGGAACAAGAAGAGGAAGGAAAGAGAATAGATATGGGGAGTGAGGAAGATTGTTATGGTCTTGGCTGGCCAGTCTCCCACTGCGGCAAGTAGGCAATGTAAGCACATAATTGTTTCGGGTAATTGGACAATGTATAATATATATGTATATTCTACTTACTTTTATTTTTATTTAGTTAAATCATTTTTCCTACCTGCATTCAGGACATCATCCAGTTCTAAGACAGTACAAACACAGAATAGGCATGGCCACAGGACCAATTGCCCAAGATAGAACCACTACAAAAAAAAAAAAAAAAAAAAAACCACCGGACAGATTCTATACTACCCCACACACTACCAATCCCTAGACAACACAAAATGTCCTTCCTGTGTGACTTATGGGCCTACCCAATGGCTGTTGCCGGTTGCCCTCCGTAGGGGTAGAGCATAGGTAGGAGGAGATGGAGGGGTGGAATATGGGGAGGAGAAAATGGAAAGGGTGGAGAAGTACTTAATAAAGTTGTCATTAAAAGTACCTTGTAAACTTGTCATTATTAGTATATTCTAAACTTGTCATTTTTAATACACATTAAATATATATTTAATAGAACATTCTAAATTTTTCATTGAATACCTTCTAAACTTCACATTACACTGGTATACAGAAGAAACAAATTCTGGCATGGAATGTTAGAACAGTTTTAGACTAATTTGAGGATGTTGAATTCAAATCTGATTGCAGATTTTCTCTATCACATCACGTTTTTGCGCTATTGGTATATACCTTATTTTCATGAATTTCAAGAAAAAATTATCCTTCTCCTTAGTAGTGAAGCAAAAAGGCCAAATAATATGGCTTATTTCTGTAAATTTACTTTTCATTTAGTCTCCCAATAAACTGTAGAAAATCTACGTTTTCTTTGAACATGCATAACATTCTCAAGACTGCAAGAAAATCGAATGTAGGTATCATTAACGATAACCTTAATTTGCACTAATAACGACAAAATACTAATAATGATAAGTTTAGAAGGTTCTATAAATGATAGTTTTAATGTGTACCTAAAATGAGTACTTGGGAATAATCTACTAATGACAAGTTTAGAACGTTTTATTAATGATAACTTTAACGTGTAGTAATAAAGGAAGTTTAGAATATACTAATAATGAGAAGTTTAGAATATACTAATAATAACAAGTTTAGGAGGTAATATGACTTTATGACTTTATTTATAATTATGACTTTAATGTCTACTAATGATGACAAAGTTAGGATGTACTTATAATGAAAAATATATATTTTTACTAATATTGAGAAGTTTAGAAGGTAGTATTAACGAGTAGCAATAATAAAAAGTTTAAGATATACCAATAATGACAAGTTTATTTATAGTATATTCTAAACTTGTAATTATTAGTATAATCTAAATATACTAATAACGGCGTTTAGAATATGCTATTAATAAAAAGTTTAAGGTGAACTATATTTGGGAAATGTTAATAATAACTATAATATCCACTAATAATGACAAGTTTAAAATATACTAATAACGAAAAGTTTAGAATATACTAATAAAGAAAAGTTTGTGTACTAATGATAAAATCTAATGTGTACTAATGATAATTGAATTTATAATATAGTAGTAATGACAAATTAAAGAAAATGATAATGACAAGTATAGAATATATTAATAATGAAAAGTGTAGAATATTCTTATAAAGAAACCTTTAGAATATACAGGCTATAAGTACATATATTTAATATGTACTAATAATGACAAGATTAGAATATGGTAATAAAATTACTATTAGAATATACAAATAATAACAAATAAAATATGGTAATAATGATAATATTGAATACAATGATAATGATAAGGAGCATACAAATAATGAAAATTTTATAATATACAGCAAATGTAGAAGGTACTATTAATGATAGCATTCATCTGTACTAATAGTGACAAATTTAGAACATACAAATAAGGTAAGATAAAAGGTACTATAATGTGCTCTAATAATGACTAGTTTAAAATATACTAATAATGAGAAGTTACAAGATACTATCAATGATAACTTTAAGGTGTAATAATGATAAGTTTAGAAAATACTAATAATGACAAGTTAAGAAGGTACTCTTTATTATACTATTGAATGTGTTGTAATGATAACTTTAATGCACTGACAATTTTTCAGGATGTACTATTAATTATAACTTAAATGGGTATTAGCAATGACAAAGTTAGAACGTACTCATAATGAAAACTTAAGAAGGTCCTATCAATAATAGCTTTAGAAGATCCTATTGATAATAATCTAAATGTGTACTTAATAACGGCAAGTTTCTACCAATGCTAACTTTAATGTGTTCTAATAATGGCAAGTTTGAAATTACTATTAATTATAACTTTAATGTGTACTAATAATAAACACTTTAGAAGGCACTATTAATGACAAGTTTAAAATATTCTAATATTAATGACAAATGCTATATAACAATGATAAATGTAGAATGGCATTATAAAGTTTAAAATATTCTAATATTAATGACAAATACTATATAACAATGATAAATTTAGAATGGCATGTTTAGAATATTCTAATAATGAGAAGATTAGAATATACTAATAATGACACGGTTGGAATATACTAATAATGACAAGTTTAGAATATACTACTAATGACTAGTTTAGAAGGTACTATTAATAATAACTTTAATGTTACTAATGATAACAGTAAAATGACAATGATACATTAATAATGACAAATTTGGAAGGTACAATTAATGATAACTTTAATGTGTACTAATAATGACAAATTTACAATAATCTAATAATGACTAGTTAGAAGGTACTATTAATGATAATTCTCATATGTACTAATAATGGCACGTTTTGAATATACTAATAATGACAAGTTTGGAATATACTAATAACTATATGTTTAGAATATAATCATGAGAACTTTAGAATATACAAATAATGACATGATTGGAAGGTACTATTAATGTGTTCTATCAAATACACGTTAATATACTAGTTTAAAAACTATAATAATGACAAACACTATATGATAATCACAAATTTAGAATATACTTTTAATGACATTATAATTACAAGTTTAAAATATACTAACAATGACAAGTTTAAAAGATATATTAATGATAACTTTAATGTGTACTAATAATTACAAGTTTAGGATATACCAATAATGCTAATAATGAAAATTTAGATGACACGTTTAGAATAATGATAATTTGAATGTATTCTATTAATACAAGTTTAGAAGATACAGATAACAACAATTTGAGATCTTACTTTTAATGGTAACTTTAATGTGTACTAATAATGAAAATTTACAATTTATTGATAATGACAACACAACACCACAGTCGGACTAAAGAAAGAGTGTAAGGAAATCAATTTTGATTGCTAACTGCAATCCTCTTCAGTAGTTAAAAGAATAATATAAATCAAATTAATAAGAAGAATAGAAAGAACATAATGAATATAAAGAATAATGATAATATGATATTAAATTTTTCATTATTAGTATATTTAACTTATTCTAAGTTTGTCCTTATTGGTATATTAAACTTGTCATTATTAGAATATACAAAACTTCTCATTAATAGTACATTCCAAACTTGTCATTTTTAATATTTTCTAGATATGTCATTATTAGTACACATTAAGGTTATAATTATTACTACCTTCTATAATTTCCATTATTTATATATTCTAAACTTGTCATTCATTGTGTATTCTAAACATGTTAGTACACATTAAAGTTATTATTACATATCACCTTCAAAATTTGTCATTTTACTATATTATAAAATTTTCATTATTAGTACACTATTAGTGAATTTTATTAGTTGTCATTAATAGAATCTTCTAAACTCATTATTAAAATATTCTAAACTTGTCAGTATTAGTACACATATATCATTATTAGTACCTTCTAAACTTGTCATTATTAATATATACTAACAGTGCCTTATCAACTTGTAACTATTTCCACCATTAAAAGACATTTAAGTCATCATTAATAGTACCTTTTAAACTTGTCATTATTTGTATATTTCAAATTTCTTGTTATTAGTATATTCTAAACTTATTATTAGTACATATTGAAGTTATACAAGTTATATACTAATAATGATATGTTTAGAATATACTAATCATGAGAACTTTAGAATATACTCATAATGACATGATTAGAAGGTACTATTAATGACAACTCTAATGTGTTCCATTAAATACAAGTTAATATACAAGTTTAAAATATTCTAATAATGACAAATATTATATGATAATGACAAATTTAGAATATACTAATAATGAGAAACTTAGAATATACTTATAATGATATTATAATTACAAGTTTAGAATATACTAATAATGACAAGTTTAGCAGATATATTAATGATAATTTTAATGTGTACTAGTAATTACAAAATTAGAATATACTAAAGATGACAAGTTTAGAATATACCAATAATGACAAGTCTAGGAAGCACTAATATTGAAAATTTAGAATATACTAATGACAAGTTTAGAATATTCTAATAATGAGTAGTATGCTATTAATAATGACAAATTTAGAATATACCAATAAAGACATGTTTGGAATATACCAATAATATCCCAATAATATACTAATAATGAGAAATTTAGAATATACTTATAATGACAAGTTTAATGTATACTCATAATTCCAACTTTAGAATAAACCAATAATGTTAAGTGTAGTTCATACTAATAGAGAAAATTTAGAATATACTAGTAATGACATGTTCATACTATACAAAAATAACAAGTTTAGAATATACTAATAGTAACACGGTTTGAATATACAAAAAATTACAAGTTTAGAATATTCTAATAATGAAAAGTTAAGAATGTACTATTAATGATAAATAAGCACTAATAATGACAAGCTTATACTAATAATGAGAAATTTAGGATATAGGCCTATTAATAATGACAAGTTTGGAATATTCTAATAATGACAAGATAACTTTAATGAGTACTTATAATAAGAAATT
>NW_027467721.1:762520-800020 GCF_046742065.1 Oratosquilla oratoria | reverse complement strand
GATTGCAGAAACTGATGAATCTGAAGATAGCGATAATGATACCTTCAATATAGCAGGGTCAAGCAGCTCCCCACATTTTCCTACACAACCCGATTTACCTATTCCAACTCCTCCTTCCTTATCCGTGATTGCAGAAACTGATGAATCTGAAGATAGCGATAATGACTTAATCAGGAAAAAGCAGAGATCTTGACATCTCGTTTAAAGGAGTGGACCCTAGTTGCAAGATTTCTGTGTACAGGAAAAGGCATCTAACTTTTTCCAGTTTCTACAAAGTTTTGGAAGGCAATTTGCTTTGTTACTGCTCTGATGTTGCCAGTCTTTTTGGTGAAATAGGCATTGAGTACAACTCTTCTGAATGGCGTTTATTTATTGACAGCTCCACCACAAGGCTGTATTGCTTCACAATGGCAACAAACATCCATCAGTTCCGGTAGGACACTCTGTTCACATGAAGGAAGACTATGCTTGGACTACAGGGTGGTTATACAAAGTATTCTTGTTTCCTCTGTCTGTGGGACAGCAGAGCAGATGCAGAACACTATCACAGGAGAGATTGGCCTGTCAGAAATGAATTAACTCCTGGTACACACAATGTACGTAACAATGCTCTTGTTCAAAGAGAGAAAATATTGCTTCCTTCACTGCACATAAAGCTTGGGCTTATGAAACAATTCATGAAAGCATCAAGCCCACAAAGTGAAGCCTTTAAACATATCCGTTTAATGTTCCCAAACTTATCTGAGGCCAAAGTCAAAGGTGGCATTTTTATTGGGCCACAAATAAGAGAGATGTTGGCATCTGAAGAGTTGGAAAACAAAATGTCAAGTGTTGAAAAAAATGCATGGCAAGCTTTTCGGCTGATAGTAAAAGGGTTTTTGGGCAACAAAAAATGTGAAAACTACAAGGAGCTGGTAGAAAATTTAATTGAATGTTATAGAAAACTTGGCTGCAGAATGTCAGTTAAGCTACACTACTTGCATTCGCACCTGGACTTCTTCAGAGAGAATTTGGGAGACGTGAATGAAGAGCATGGTGAACGGTTTCATCAGGACATTCTAACTATGGAGAAGCGATATCAGGGAAGATGGAATGAATCTATGAGACTACGTGTGGAGATTGATTCGAGATGCCCCGACAGTGCACAAAAGAAAAGCACGTTCAAGCGTTCACTTTTAGTGTTATTGTGTTATTGTGTTATAGTGTCATTCTCATTTTTGGTGATTTTGTTGTATTTGTTCTAATAAATGTATTACCTATATAACCATATCATTTATTTTTATTTTTGGTCAAACATGATTTTTTTATATATTGGTTAAATTGATGAGATTATAGAAAAATGTTTTCTTCATTTATGAGATAACTATTGATGCTAGAACAAAAATGAGGTAATTTTTGTAATCAGCGAATAACACTACATATAAAAACGATAAAAACATAAGATAAACAAAACTTTCCTAAAATTTTGTTGCACAGAGACTATAAAATCCTTGAAACCTGGTGTAGTGGTCTAGGGCGCCATACAGGTAATTTACGGAGAGCCGAGTATAGCGGGTTCGAACCCTGCATGCAACTGTCATAAAAATGATCGATTTGATGTCGCTGCCATTAGCGTATTTCTCACATAGTTACAATGGGGATAAGCGTGAAAGGGGTTCGTCCTGGTCCTTAACCCATACCACCGGTGGGCTGGTCCTTGAGTAAAACAGGAATTCGGATCGCCGTAATAAGTGATCTTCCTTCCCTCGGGAATCCAGGTTTCAAGGATTTTATAGTCTCTGTGGTGTAGTGGTCTAGGGCGCCATACAGGTAATTTACGGAGAGCCGAGTATAGCGGGTTCGAACCCTGCATGCAACTGTCATAAAAATGATCGGTTTGATGTCGCTGCCATTAGCGTATTTCTCACATAGTTACAATGGCGATAAGCGTGAAAGGGGTTCGTCCTGGTCCTTACCCCATACCACTGGTGGGCTGGTCCTTGAGTAAAACAGGAATTCGGATCGCCGTAATAAGTGATCTTCCTTCCCTCGGGAATCCAGGTCTCTGTGGTGTAGTGGTCTAGGGCGCCATACAGGTAATTTACGGAGAGCCGAGTATAGCGGGTTCGAACCCTGCATGCAACTGTCATAAAAATGATCGATTTGATGTCGCTGCCATTAGCGTATTTCTCACATAGTTACAATGGCGATAAGCGTGAAAGGGGTTCGTCCTGGTCCTTACCCCATACCACCGGTGGGCTGGTCCTTGAGTAAAACAGGAATTCGGATCGCCGTAATAAGTGATCTTCCTTCCCTCGGGAACCCAGGTTTCAAGGATTTTATAGTCTCTGTGGTGTAGTGGTCTAGGGCGCCATACAGGTAATTTACGGAGAGCCGAGTATAGCGGGTTCGAACCCTGCATGCAACTGTCATAAAAATTATCGGTTTGATGTCGCTGCCATTAGCGTATTTCTCACATAGTTACAATGGCGATAAGCGTGAAAGGGGTTCGTCCTGGTCCTTACCCCATACCACTGGTGGGCTGGTCCTTGAGTAAAACAGGAATTCGGATCGCCGTAATAAGTGATCTTCCTTCCCTCGGGAATCCAGGTCTCTGTGGTGTAGTGGTCTAGGGCGCCATACAGGTAATTTACGGAGAGCCGAGTATAGCGGGTTCGAACCCTGCATGCAACTGTCATAAAAATGATCGGTTTGATGTCGCTGTCATTAGCGTATTTCTCACATAGTTACAATGGCGATAAGCGTGAAAGGGGTTCGTCCTGGTCCTTACCCCATACTACTGGTGGGCTGGTCCTTGAGTAAAACAGGAATTCGGATCGCCGTAATAAGTGATCTTCCTTCCCTCGGGAATCCAGGTTTCAAGGATTTTATAGTCTCTGTGGTGTAGTGGTCTAGGGCGCCATACAGGTAATTTACGGAGAGCCGAGTATAGCGGGTTCGAACCCTGCATGCAACTGTCATAAAAATTATCGGTTTGATGTCGCTGCCATTAGCGTATTTCTCACATAGTTACAATGGCGATAAGCGTGAAATGGGTTCGTCCTGGTCCTTACCCCATACCACTGGTGGACTGGTCCTTGAGTAAAACAGGAATTCGGATCGCCTTAATAAGTGATCTTCCTTCCCTCGGGAATCAGTTCGAATCCAGGTTTCAAGGATTTTATAGTCTCTGTGGTGTAGTGGTCTAGGGCGCCATACAGGTAATTTACGGAGAGCCGAATATAGCGGGTTCGAACCCTGCATGCAACTGTCATAAAAATTATCGGTAATAAAGACAAGTTTAGAAGGTGTTATTAATGATAACATCATGATTTACTAATAATAACAAGATGAAAATATGCTAACAATGACAAGTTTAGAAAGTACTAATAATAATATTTCTAAAGTGTACAAACAACGGCAAATTTAGAATATACTAATAATAATTTTTTTAGAAGGTACTACTAATGATAACTTGAATGTGTACTTAATTTTTGGAAGGTAGTATTAATCATAACTGTAACGTGTACTCATAATGACAAGTTTAGAATATACTAATAATAACGTGATCATAAGGAACATAATGTGACAAATTTATTGAATACTAATAGTGAAATGTTTTTAAGGAACTATTATTAATGAATCTAATGTGTTTAAAATATACTAATAGTGAGAAGTTTAGAATATACTTATAATGAAAAGTTTAGAGGAAACTAAGAATAACAAGTTTAGAATATACAAATAATAAGAAGTTTAGAATGTAATATTAATTATAACTTTAATATGAACTAATAATGACAAAATAAAATATACTAATTATAACAAGTTTAGAAGGTGCTAGTAATGATAGATTGAATGTGTACTAATAGTGACAAGTTAAGAAGATTCAAATAATATTTTTAATGTGTACTAACAACGACAAAATTAGAATATGATAATAATAACAAGTTAAGAAGGTACTATTAATGATAACTTTAGTATGTTTGGAAGGTAGTGTTAAAGATAATTAATGTTTGGAAGGTAGTATTAATTATAATTTTAACGTGTTCTTATAATGACAAGTTTAGAATATACATTTAATGACAGGCTTAGAAGATACTATTTATGATAACTTTAATGTGTACTAATAATGATATGTTTAGAATACACCAATAATAACAAATTTAGAAGGTATTAATAATAACTTTAATATGTAGTAATAATGAAAAATTTAGAATATACTAAAAATGATAACGTCAAGAGACAAATTTAGAATATACCAATAGTGACAAGTTTTTAAATGACTATGAATGATAATCTAAATGTGTTTAGAATGTACTGATATAAGTTTAGAATATACTAATAATAAGAAGATTAAAAAGGTAGCATTAATGATAACTTTAATGTGTACTAATAATGACAAGTTAAAATATACTAATAATGACAAGTTTAATAGGTACTATTAATGATAACTTTAATGTGTACTACTGGTGACAAGTTTAGAATATATCAACAATGACAAGTTTAGAAAGTACTGATGACAATTTTAGAAGGTACTACTAATGATAACTTGAATGTGTACTATTAATGTTTGGAAGGTAGTTTTAATGATAACTGTAATGTGTACTCATAATGACAAGTTAAGAATACACTAATAATAACGTGATTATAAGGAACATAATTTGACAAATTTATTGAATACTAATAGTGAATTTTTTTTAAGGAGCTATCATTAATCAATCTAATGTGTTTAGAATATACTAATAGTGAGAAGTTTAGAATATACTAATAATGAAAAGTTTAGAAGAAACTAAGAATAACAAGTTTAGAATATACAAATAATGAGAAGTTTAGAATGTAATAATAACAAGTTTAGAAGGTACTATTAATGATAACTTTAATATGTTTGGAAGGTAGTATTAAAGATAATTAATGTTTGGGAGGTAGTATTAATTATAATTTTAACGTGTTCTTATAATGACAAGTTTAGAATATACATATAATGACAGGCTTAGAAGATACTATTTATGAGAGAGAGAATGAGAGAAGGTTAGGGAAAAAATTAGGCTAAAGAAGAATAGGGAGGATAATATAGAAGGTATTGGAATGTAGAATGAGGTGGGAGGGAGATATCGAGAAGTGTGGGGAGAAGGAGGACGGAAGAGGGAGAAATATACGGAAGGGTGAAAAAGATGTGGATAACGGAATGGACGAGTATAGGGGATGGGAGGAGAAAGGGAGAGATAGGGAAAAGGGGGTGAGTTAAAACAAGAGATGGGATGATGAAGGTTACTTGTAATAATGACAAGATTAGAAAGTACTATTAACGATAACTTGAATACGTACTAATAGTCAGTAGTTTAGAATAAAATAATAATTACAAGTTAAGGAGATACTAACAATGAAATGTTTAGACTATAATAATAATGACATTTAATATATACTAATAATGACAAGTTTAGAAGGTATTATTTCTTATAACTTTAATGTGTACTAATAATGACAATGACAAGTTTAGACAAGTTCTTATGGCTTTAATGTGTACATGATGACAATTTTACGTTGAGAATATACCGATATACCGATCTTGAGAAGGTACTCCTAATGAGTATATACTAATAATATCGAGTTGAAATTATCCCAATGATGAAAAAGTTTAAATGGTGGTATTAATGAAAACATATAATGACAATTTTTGAATATAGTAATAATGACATATTTACAATATAATAATGATTATAAGTTTAGAGGGTGCTAATAATGAGAAGTTTAGAATATACTAATAATAACAAGTTTAGGAGGTAATACTAATGATGACTTTAATGTCTACTAATGATGACAAAGTTAGGATGTACTAATAATAAAAATATATATATTTTTACTAATATTTAGAATATACTAATAATGAAAAGTTTAGAAGAAACTAAGAATAACAAGTTTAGAATATACAAATAATGAGAAGTTTAGAATGTAATATTAATGATAACTTTAATATGAACTAATAATGACAAAATAAAATATGCTAATTATAACGAGTTTAGAATGTACTAGTAATAATAACTTTAATATGTTTGGAAGGTAGTGTTAAAGATAATTAATGTTTGGGAGGTAGTATTAATTATAATTTTAACGTGTTCCTATAATGACAAGTTTAGAATATACATATAATGACAGGCTTAGAAGATACTATTTATGAGAGAGAGAATGAGAGAAAGTTAGGGAAAAAATGAGGCTAAAGAGGAATAGAGAGGGTAATATAGAAGGTATTGGAATGAGGTGGGAGGGAGATATCGAGAAGTGTGGGGAGAAGGAGGACGGAAGAGGGAGAAATATACGGAAGGGTGAAAAAGATGTGGATAACGGAATGGACGAGTATAGGGGATGGGAGGAGAAAGGGAGAGATAGGGAGAAGGGGGTGAGTTAAAACAAGAGATAGGATGATGAAGGTTACTTGTAATAATGACAAGATTAGAAGGTACTATTAACGATAACTTGAATACGTACTAATAGTCAGTAGTTTAGAATAAAATAATAATTACAAGTTAAGGAAATACTAAAAATGAAATGTTTAGACTATAATAATAATGACATTTAATATATACTAATAATGGCAAGTTTAGAAGGTATTATTTCTTATCACTTTAATGTGTACTAATAATGACAATGTCAAGTTTAGACAAGTTCTTATGGCTTTAATGTGTACATGATGACAATTTTACGTTGAGAATATACCGATAATATCATCTTGAGAAGGTACTCCTAATGATAACTTATACTAATATTGACAAGTTTATATGATGATAATAACAAGTTTAGAATATACTAATAATATCGAGTTGAAATTATACCAATGATGAAAAAGTTTAAATGGTGGTATTAATGAAAACTTTAATGTGTACTTATAATGACAATTTTTGAATATAGTAATAATGACATATTTACAATATAATAATGATTATAAGTTTGGGTGCTAATGAGAAGTTTAGAATATACTAATAATAACAAGTTTAGGAGGTAATATTAATGATGACAAAGTTAGGATATACTACTAATAAAAAATATATATTTTTACTAATATTGAGAAGTTTAGAAGGTAGTATTAATGTGTAGCAATAATAAAAAGTTTAAAATATACCAATAATGACAAGTTTATAAGGTACTAATAATGACATGTTCATGTTTAATATTGTATTTATAGTATATTCTAAACTTGTAATTATTAGTATAATCTAAATATACTAATAACGGTGTTTAGATTATGCTAATAATAAAAACTTTAAGGTGAACTATATTTGGGAAATGTTAATAATAACTAATATCCAATAATAATGACAAGTTTAAAATATACTAATAACGAAAAGTTTAGAATATACTAATAAAGAAAAGTGTATGTGTACTAATGATCAACTCTAATGTGTACTAATGGTAATTAAATTTAAAATACAGTAGTAATGACAAATTAAAGAAAATGATAATGACAAGTTTAGAATATATTAATAATGAGAAGTGAAGAATATTTTTATAAAGAAACCTTTAGAATATACAGGCTTATAATATACTAAAATTTAGAACATACAAATAAGGTAAGATAAAAGGTACTATAATGTGTTCTAATAATAACAAGTTTAAAATATACTAATAATGAGAAGTTACAAGATACTATCAATGATAACTTTAAGGTGTTGTAATAATGACAAGTTTAGAAAATACTAATAATGACAAATTAAGAAGGTATTCTTTATGATACTATTGAATGTGTTGTAATGATAACTTTAATGCACTGACAATTTTTCAAGGTACTAATTATAAATTGGCAATGACAAGTTTTGAACGTACTCATGAAAACTTAAGAAGGTCCTATTAATAATAGCTTTAGAAGATCCTATTGATAATAATCTAAATGTGTACTTAATAACGGCAAGTTTCTACCAATGCTAACTTTAATGTGTTCTAATAATGGCAAGTTTGAAATTACTATCAATTATAACTTTAATGTGTACTAATAATAAACACTTTAAAAGGCACTATTAATGACAAGTTTAAAATATTCTAATATTAATGACAAATACTATAACAACGATAAATTTAGAATGAGAAACTTATATATACTAGTAATTACAAAATTAGAATATACTAAAGATGACAAGTTTAGAATATACCAATAATGACAAGTCTAGGAAGTACTAATATTGAAAATTTAGAATATACTAATGACAAGAGTTTAGAGTATACTATTAATAATGACAAATTTAGAATATACCAATATAGACATGTTTGGAATATACCAATAATAACAAGTTTAGAATATACTAATAATGAGAAATTTAGAATATACTTATAATGGCAAGTTTAGTAAGTTTAATGTATACTCATAATTCCAACTTTAGAATAAACCAATAATGTTAGGTGTAGTTCATACTAATAGAGAAAATTTAGAATATACTAGTAATGACATGTTCATACTAATAGTAACACGGTTTGAATATACAAAAATTACAAGTTTAGAATGTTCTAATAATGAAAAGTTTAGAATGTACTATTAATGATAACTAATAAGCACTAATAATGACAAGTTGCGTATATACTAATAATGAGAAATTAAGGATATAGGCCTACTAATAATGATAAGTTTGGAATATTCTAATAATGACAAAATAAATTTAATGAGTACTAATAATAAGAAATTTAGGATATACCTAGGATGACAACTTTAGAATAGACTATTAATGATAAATGTGTACCAATATTGACAAACTCATGATGTGCTAAATATAACAAATTTAGAACTTAAAATTATGATAATGAGAAGTATCGAAGTATTTATTAATAACTTTTATTTGCACTAATATTGAAAAGTATAGAATTTACTACTAATTACACGTTTAGAATATTCTGATACTGACAACTTTAGAGTATACTATAAATGTGTACAAATAATAAGTTTAGAATATACCAATAAAGACAAGTTTAGAATATACTATTAATGATAACCTTAATATGTAATAATGACAAGTTTAGAATATACTAATAATTAGAAGTTTAAAGTATACTAGTTTAATTATATTAGTTTAATTATAAAGTTTAGTAATAATTATATTAGTTTAATTATAAATTTTACTAATAATTAGGATATACCAATAATGTCAAGTTTAGAACATACTAATAATGAAAACTTAGGATATAGTAATAATGACACGTTTAGTAAATTAACAAGTTCATTAATGACACGGTTAGAATATACTAAAATGACAAGTTTAGAAAATGCTAATAATTACATGTATAAAATAAACTAATAATGATAAGTTTAGAAGATATATTAATAATAACTTTAATCTGTACTAATTATAAAATTTTAGAATATTCCAATAATGTAATACTGATAATGAAAATTTTAAAAATGCTAATAATTACACGTTTGGAATATACTAAAATGACACGACATACTAAAAATGATAAGTTTACAATATACAACTAATAATGAGAAATAATGTGACAAATTTATTCAATACTAATGTGAAAAGTTTTTAAGGAACTATACTGATAATGACAATTTTAGAAGGTACTACTAATGATAACTTGAATGTGTACTATTAATGTTTGGAAGGTAGTATTAATGATAACTGTAACGTGTACTAATAATGACAAGTTTAGAATAAAATAAAAATTACAAGTTTAGGAAATACTAACAATGAAATGTTTAGGCTATAATAATAATGACATAAAATATACTAATAATGACAAGTTTAGAAGGTATTATTTCTTATAACTTTAATCTGTACAATGAAAATGACAAGTTTAGAAGGCATTATTTCTTATAAATTTAATGTGTACTAATAATGACAATTTTACGTTGAGAATATACCGATAATATCATTTTAGAAGGTACTCCTAATGATAACTTATACTAATATTGACAAGTTTAGAATATGATGATAATAACAAGTTTAGAATATACTAATGATATCGAATTGAAATTATCCTAATGATGAAAAAGTTTAGACGGTAGTATTAATGAAAACTTTAATGTGTACTTATAATGACAATTTTTGAATATTGTAATAATGGCATGTTTACAATATAGTAATGATGATAATTTTAGAGGGTGCTATTAATGATAACCTTAATTTGTTTAATAATGAGAAGTTTAAAATATACTAATAATGACAAGTTTAGAAGGTGTTATTAATGATAACATCTCGATGTACTAATAATATCAAGATGAGAATATGCTAACAATGACAAATTTAGAAAGTATATCTAATAATAACCTTAAACGACATGAATAGAATATACTAATAATGACAAGTTAATATTATAATAATCAAAGGTAATATTATAATAATCAAAGGTAATGGTAACTTTAATTTCTACTAATAGTGAGCAGTTTAGAATGTACTAATGTTGAAAAGTTTAGAAGATACTATTGATGATAACTTTAATGTGTACTAATAATGTAGAAATTAGCATATACTAATAATGACAGTAATAACAAGTTAAGAAGGTATTAATGATAATTTTAATATGTAATAATAATGAAAAATTTGAATATATTAATAATGATAACGTCAATGTGTACTAAAATAGACAAATTTAGAATATACCAATAGTAACAAGTTTTTAAATTACTATTAATGATAAATTTAATATACTGATAATAAGTTTAGAATATAGTAATAATGAGAAGATTAAAAAGGTAGCATTAATGATAACTTTAATGTGTACTAATAATGACAAGTTGAAATATACTATTAATGACAAGTTGAAATATACTATTAATGACAAGTTTAATAGGTACTATTGATGATAACTTTAATGTGTACTAATGGTGACAAGTTTAGAATGTATCAACAATGACAAGTTTAGTAGTATTAATGATAACTGTAACGTGTACTCATAGTAGTATTAATGATAACTGAAACGTGTACTCATAATGACAAGTTTAGGATATACTAATAATAACGTCATTATAAGGAACATAATGTGACAAATTTATTCAATACTAATAGTGAAATGTTTTTAAGGAACTATTATTAATCAATCTAATATGTTTAGAATATACTAATAATGAGAATTTTAGAATATACTAACAATGAAAAGTTTAGATGAAACTAAGAATAACCAGTTTAGAATATACAAATAATAAGAAGTTTAGAATGTAATATTAATGATAACTTTAATTTGAACCAATAATGACAAAATAAAATATACTAATTATAACAAGGCTAGAAGGTACTAGTAATGATAGATTCAATTTATACTAATAGTGACAAGTTAAGAAGATTCAAATAATATTTTCAATATGTATTAACAACGACAAAATTAGAATATGATAATAATAACAAGTCAAGAAGGTACTATTAATGATAACTTTAGTATGTTTGGAAGGTAGTGTTAAAGATAATTAATGTTTGGAAGGTAGTATTATAAATATAATGACAGGCTACTATTTATGATAACTTTAATGTGTACTAATAATGACATGTTTAGAGTATTTCAATAATGAAAAGTTTTGAAGTTATTATATCTTTAATATGTACGAATAATGACAAGGTTTGAATATACTAATAATGAGAAGTTAATAAGGTACTATTAACATAAACTTTAATGTTTTCTAATAATGACAAGTTGAGAACATATTAAATAAGAAGCTTAGAATATTCTAATAACGACAAATTTAGAATATTGTAATAATGACACGATTAGAAAGTACTATTAACGATAACTTGAATACGTACTAATAGTCAGTAGTTTAGAATAAATAAATAGTTTAGGAAATACTAACAATTGAATGTTTAGACTATAATAATAATGACGTTAAAAATAACAAGTTTAGATTATATCAACAATGACAAGTTTAGAAAGAACATATAATAATATTTCTAATGTGTACAAACAACGGCAAATTTAGAATATACTAATAATGGCAACTTTAGAAGGTACTACTAATGATAACTTGAATGTGTACTATCAATGTTTGGAAGGTAGTATTAATGATAACTGTAACGTGTACTCATAATGACAAGTTTAGAATATACTAATAATAACGTGATTATAAGGAACATAATGTGACAAATTTATTCAATACTAATAGTGAAATTCTTTTAAGGAACTATTATTAATGAATCTAATGTGTTTAGAATATACTAATAATAAGAAGTTTAGAATATACTAATAATGAAAAGTTTAGAAGAAACTAAGAATAGGTATATTCTAAAATATACAAATAATGAGAAGTTTAGAATGTAATATTAATGACAACTTTAATATGAACTAATAATGACAAAATAAAATATACTAATTATAACAAGTTTAGAGGGTACTCATAATGACAAGTTTAGAATATACTAATAATAACGTGATTATAAGGAACATAATGTGACAAATTTATTCAATACTAATAGTGAAAAAAATTAAGGAACTATTATAAATTAATCTAATGTGTTTAGAATATACTAATAATGAGAAGTTTAGAATAGACTAATAATGAAAAGTTTAGAAGAAACTAAGAATAACAAGTATATTCTAAAATATACAAATAATGAGAAGGTTAGAATGTAATATTAATGATAACTTTGATATGAACTAATAATGACAGAATAAAATATACTAATTATAACACGTTTAGAAGGTACTAGTAATGATAGATTCAATGTGTACTAATAGTGACAAGTTTAGAAGATTCAAATAATATTTTTAATGTGTACTAACAACGACAAACTTAGAATATGATAATAATAACAAGTTAAGAAGGTTCTATTAATGATAACTTCAATATGTTTGGAAGGGAGTGTTAAAGATAATTAATGTTTGGAAGGTAGTAGTATTTATGATTTTAACGTGTTTTTATAATGACAAGTTTAGAATATATATATAATGATAACTTTAATGTGTACTAATAATGACAAGTTTTGAAGGTATTAATACGTTAAATAGGTACTATTAATGATAACTTTAATGTGGACTAATGGTGATAAGTTTAGAATATATCAACAATGACAAGTTTAGAAAGTACATATAATAATATTTCTAATGTGTACAAACAACGGCAAATTTAGAATATACTAATAATGACAATTTTAGAAGATACTACTAATGATAACTTGAATGTGTACTATTAATGTTTGGAAGGTAGTATTAATGATAACTAACGTGTACTCATAATGACAAGTTTAGAAAACACAAATAATAACGTGATTATAAGGAACATAATGTGACAAATTTATTCAATCATAATAGTACACATTAAAGTTATCATTAATGCTATCTTTTTAATCTTCTCATTATTAGTATATTCTAAACTTATTATCAGTATATTCTAAACACATTAAATTTATCATTAATAGTAATAGTAGTATATATTTATATTCTATCATTTGTCTCTTTTAGTACATATTGACGTTATCATTATTAGTATATTCTAATTTTTTCATTATTACTACATATTAAAGTTATATACCTTCTTATCTTGATATTATTGATATACTCTAATTATGTCATTATTGGTACACATTAAAGTTATTCTAATAAGTACCTTCTAAAATTGTCATTATTAATATATGCTATTTTTTTTTACATTATTAGTACACATTAAAGTAATCATCAATAGTATCCTCTAAACTTTTCATCATTAGTACATTCTAAACTGCTCACTATTGGTAAAAATTAAAGTTACCATTCTAAACCGTTGATTATTATGATATCAACTTGTCATTATTTGTATTTATTCATGTCGTTTTAGCTACACTTTGAGGTTGTTATTATTAGATATACCTTCTAATATTCTCATCTTGTTATTATTAGTATATCATGATGTTACCATTAATAACACCTTCTAAACTTGTCATTATTAGTTTATTCTAAACTTCTCATTATTAAGCAAATTAAGGTTATCATTAATAGCACCCTCTAAACTTATCATCATTACTATATTGTAAACATGTAATTATTACTATATTCAAAAGTTGTCATTATATAATTAAATTTTTCATTAATACCACCGTCTAAACTTTTTCATCATTAGGATAATTTCAACTCGATATTATTAGTATATTCTAAACTTGTTATTATCATCATATTCTAAACTTGTCAATATTAGTATAAGTTATCATTAGGAGTACCTTCTAAAGGTGTCATTTTTAGTGCACATTAAAGTTATAAAAAATACCTTCTAAACTTGTCATTATTAGTTAAATTTAAACGTCATTATTATTATTTCATTGTTAGTATTTCCTAAACTTTTAATTTTTATTTTATTCTAAACTTGTCATTATGAGTACACGTTACAGTTATCATTAATACTACCTTCCAAACATTAATAGTACACATTCAAGTTATCATTAGTAGTGCCTTCTAAAATTGTTATTATTAGTATATTCTAAACACATTAGATTGATTTATAATAGTTCCTTAAAAACCTTTCACTATTAGCATTGAATAAATTTGTCACATTATTTCTCATTATTAGTTGTATATTGTAAACTTGTCATTTTTAGTATATTCTAACTGTCTTCTAAACGTGTCGTTTTAGTATATTCTAAACGTGTAATTATTAGCATTTTTAAAATTTTCATTATCAGTATGTTCATTATTGGAATATTCTAAAATTTTATAATTAGTACAGATTAAAGTTATTAATATATCTTCTAAACTTATCATTATTAGTTTATTTTATACATGTAATTATTAGCATATTCTAAACTTGTCATTTTAGTATATTCTAACCGTGTCATTAATGAACATGTTAATTTACTAAACGTGTCATTATAACTATATTCTAAGTTTTCATTATTAGTATGTTCTAAACTTGACATTATTATTAGTAAACTTTATAATTATTATTAATATATCTTCTAAACTAGTATACTTTAAACTTCTAATTATTAGTATATTCTAAATTTGTCTTTATTGGTATATTCTAAACTTGTCATTATTTATACACATTAATAGTGTACTCTACAGTTGTCATTATCAGAATATTCTAAACTTGTCATTAGTAGTAAATTCTATACCTTTCAATATTAGTGCAAATAAAAGTTATCATTGATAAAATTTTCTATACTTCCCATTATCATAATTTTAAGTTCTAAATTTGTCATATTTAGCACATTATACGTTTGTCAATATTGGTGCACATTTATCATTAATAGTCTATTCTAAATTTGTCATTGTAGGTATATCCTAAATTTCTTATTATTAGTACTCATTAAAGTTATCTTGTCATTATTAGAATATTAGTTATCATTAGTACATTCTAAACTTTTCATTATTAGAATATTCTAAACTTGTATTTTTTGTATATTCAAACCGTGTTACTATTAGTATATTCTAAACTTGTTATTTTTGTATAGTATGAACATGTCATTGCTAGTATAGTCTAAATTTTCTCTATTAGTATAACATTATTGGTTTATTCTAGATTTCGAATTATGAGTACACATTAAACTTGTCGTTATAAGTATATTCTAAATTTCTCATTATTAGTATATTCTAAACTTGTTATTATTGGTATATTCCAAACATGTCTTTATTGGTATATTCTAAATTTGTCATTATTAATGTGTAAAGTCATTATTAGAATATTCTAAACTTGTCATTAGTATATTCTAAATTTTCAATATTAGTGCTTCTTAGACTTGTCATTATTGGTATATTCTAAACTTGTCATCTTTAGTATATTCTAATTTTGTAATTACTAGTACACATTATAATTATCATTAATATATCTGCTAAACTTGTCATTATTAGTATATTTTAAACTTGTAATTATAATGTCATTATAAGTATATTTTAAGTTTCTCATTATTAGTATATTCTAAATTTGTCATTATCATATAATATTTGTCATTAGAATATTTTAAACTTTAGAGTTGTCATTAATAGTACCTTCTAATCATGTCATTATGAGTATATTCTAAAGTTCTCATGATTAGTATATGCTAAACATATCACTATTAGTATATAATTTGTATAACTTCAATATGTAATAGTATATTCTAAACATATTAGTATATAACTTGTATAACTTCAATATGTGCTAATAATAAGTTTAGAATATACTAGTACACAATAAAGTCATGACCTATAGTTCCTTTTCATATTGTGATTATTTTCATCATTAGTAGACATTTAAGCCATCATTAATAGTACCTTCTAAACCTATATATTCTTAACTTCTCATTATTAGTATATTCTAAATTTCCCATTATTACTATGTTCTAAACTTCTCTTTATTAATATCATTATACGTTCTAAACTTATCATTGATAATACGTTGTCATTATTAGATTATTCCAAAGTAATTATTTTAGTTATAATTATCATTAATAGTACCTTCTAAACATGTCATTATTATCATTTTCTAAACTTGTCATTATTTGTGCAATTTTAAGTTATCATTAATGATATTTTCTAAACTTGTTAATATTAGAATATTCTAAAAAAAATTATTAGTAGTATATTCTAAACTTATCAATCTAGGTAAACATTAGAGTTATTATTAATAGTACATTCTAAACTTGTCATTGTTAGGTTATTGTAAACTTCTCTTTATTACTATATGCTAAAGTTGTCGTTATAAGCTTGTCTAAAGTTTGTCATTACTGTTATATTTAAATGTGACATTATTCGTACATTCTAAACTTGTCATTATTAAACATTAAAATTATCATTAATAGCACCTTCTGAGCTTATCGTTATTAGCATATTTTGAAATTTACACATTAAAGTTATCATTAATAGTACCTTCTCAACTTTTCATTAATAGTTCAGAAGGAAAACGGTGGAATCCACATTAATTGAATATTTGCCCAGTATGAACATCAGATTATTATCGGGATTGTTTTTCCCAAAACTAATTATCTAAAACTTCCTCCCTCTCCCCTTGACCCGACTTCAGATAAGGTAGGGGTAGTGACATTTTTTCTTTTCCAAGTTCTCTTTCTTTTCTATGAGGTTGCTTTTTAAGATAGCATGCGCCTTACTCTTTGTACTACTGAAGAGGATTGCAGTTAGCAATCGAAATTGATTTCCTTACACTCTTTCTTTAGTCCGACTGTGGTGTTGTGTTGTCATTATTAATAAATTATAGATTTTCATTATTAGTACACATTAAAGTTACCATTAAAAGTAAGATCTAAAATTGTTGTTATTTGTATGTTCTAAACTTGTAATTAATAGAATACATTCAAATTATCATTATTCTAAACTTGTCATTATTAGTATATTTTAAACTTGTAATTATAATGTCATGATTAGTATATTCTAAATTTGTCATTATCATATAGTGTTTGTCATTATTATAGTTTTTAAACTCGTATATTAACGTGTATTTGATAGAACACATTAATAGTACCTTCTAATCATGTCATTATAAGTATATTCTAAAGTTCTCTTGATTAGTATATTCTAAACATATAATTATTAGTATATAACTTGCATAGCGTATCATACTCCAAAATGGTCATTTTTAGTATATTCTAAACTTGTCATTATTAGTATATTCAAAACGTGCCATTATTAGTACATATGAGAATTATCATTAATAGTGCCTTCTAACTTGTCATTATTAGATTATTGTAAATTTGTCATTATTAGTACACATTAAAGTTATCATTAATTGTACCTTCCAAATTTGTCATCATTAATGTATCATTATAATTATCATTTTATTGTAATTATTAGTAACATTAAAGTTATAATTAATAGTACCTTCTTAGTTAGTCATTAGTAGTATATTCTAAACTTGTCAATATTAGTATATTCCAACCGTGTCATTATTAGTATATTCTAATCTTCTCATGATTAGAATATTCTAAACTAGTTATTTGAGTGTATTCTAAACGTGTCATTATTAGTATATTCTAAATTTCCATTATTAGCATGTTCTAAACTTGTCATTATAATGCCATAAGTATATATAAGTTTCTCATTCTAAATTTATCATTGTTATATAGTATTTGTTATTAATATTAGAATATTTTAAACTTGTCATTAATAGTGCCTTCTAAAGTGTTTATTATTAATACACATTAAAGTTATAATTGATAGTAATTTCAAACTTGCCATTATTAGAACACATTAAAGTTAGCATTGGTAGAAACTTGCCGTTATTAAGTACACATATCAATAGGATCTTCTAAAGCTATTATTAATAGGACCTTCTAAAGTTTTCATTATGAGTACGTTCTAAACTGGTCATTGCTAATAAATACCCATTCAAGTTATAATTAATAGTACATTCTAAACGGGTTATTATTAGTACCTTGAAAAATTGTCAATGCATTAAAGTTATCATTACAACACATTCAATAGTATCATAAAGAGTACCTTCTTAACTTGTCATTATTAGTATTTTCTAAAATTGTTATTATTTCAACACCTTAAAAGTATCTTGTAACTTCTCATTATTAGTATATTTTAAACTTGTCATTATTAGAACACAGTATAGTACCTTTTATCTTACCTTATTTGTATGTTCTAAATTTGTCATTATTAGTACAGATGAATGCTATCATTAATAGTACCTTCTACATTTGCTGTATATTCTAAATTTTTCATTATTTGTATGCTCCTTATCATTATCATTGTATTAAATATTGTCATTATTACCATATTTTATTTGTTATTATTTGTATATTTTAATAGTATTTTTATTACTATATTCTAATCTTGTCATTATTAGTACATATTAAATATATAACTAATAATATCTTATTAGTATATTCAAAACATGTTCTTATTAGTATATTATAAGCCTGTATATTCTAAAGGTTTCTTTATAAGAATATTCTACACTTTTCATTATTAATATATTCTAAACTTGTCATTATCATTTTCTTTAATTTGTCATTACTACTATATTTTAAATCTAATTATCATTAGTACACATAAACTTTTCTTTATTAGTATATTCTAAACTTTTCGTTATTAGTATATTTTAAACTTGTCATTATTAGTGGATATTATAGTTATTATTAACATTTCCCAAATATAGTTCACCTTAATTAATAGCATATTCTAAACGCCGTTATTAGTATATTTAGATTATACTAATAATTACAAGTTTAGAATATACTATAAATGAAATATTTAAGGTGAACATGTCATTATTAGTACCTTATAAACTTGTCATTATTAGTATATTTTAAACTTTTTATTATTGCTACACATTAATACTACCTTCTAAACTTCTCAATATTAGTAAAAATATATATTTTAATTATTATTACATCCTAACTTTGTCATCATTAGTAGACATTAAAGTCATCATTAATATTACCTCCTAAACTTGTTATTATTAGTATATTCTAAACTTATCATTATTAGTATATTCTAAACTTCCTTTATTACTACACGTTAAAGTTATCATTAATAAAACGTTCTAAACTTGTCATTAGTAGATTATTCCCAAGTACTCATTTTAGGTACACATTAAGACTATCATTTATAGTACATTAAGACTATCATTTATAGTACCTCTCCACTTTCTCCTCCCCATTTTCTAAACTTGTCATTATTAGTGCAAATTAAAGTTATCATTAGTAATACCTACATTCAATTTTCTTGCAGTCTTGAGAATGTTATACACGTTCAAAGAAAACGTAGATTTTCTACAGTTTATTGGGAGACTAAATGAAAAGTAAATTTACAAAAATAAGCCATATTATTTGGCCTTTTTGCTTCACTACTAAAGAGAAGGATAACTTTTTCTTGAAATTCATGAAAATAAGGTATATACCAATAGCGCAAAAAAGTGATGTGATAGAGAAAATCTGCGATCAGATTTGAATTCAACATCCTCAAATTAGTCTAAAACTGTTCTAACATTCCATCCCAGAATTTTTTCTTCTGTATACCAGTGTAATGTGAAGTTTAGAAGGTACTCATAATGAAAAATTTAGAATGTTCTATTAGATATATATATAAAATGACAAGTTTAGAATATACTAATAATGACAAGTTTACAAGGTACTTTTAATGACAACTTTAATAAGTACTTCTCCACCCTCTCCACTTTCTCCTCCCCATATTCCACCCCTCCATCTCCTCCTACCTATGCTCTACCCCTACGAAGGTCTCTCTTTCGGAGGGCACCCACCTCCCCCTGGCAACCGGCAACAGCCACTGGGTAGGCCCATAAGTCACACAGGAAGGACATTTTGTGTTGTCTAGGGATTGGTAGTGTGGGGTAGTATAGAATCTGTCCGGTGTTTTTTTTTTTTTTTTTTTTTTTTTTGTAGTGCAATTTGGTCCTGTGGACAGGCCTATTCTGTGTTTGTACTGTCTTAGAACTGGATGATGTCCTGAATGCAGGTAGGAAAAATTATTTAACTAAATAAAAAGAAAAGTACGTAGAATATACATATATATTATACTTTGTGCAATTACCCGAAACAATTATGTGCTTACATTGCTTACTTGCCGCAGTGGGAGACTGGCCAGCCAAGACCATAACCATCTTCCTCACTCCCCATATCTATTCTCTTTCCTTCCTCTTCTTGTTCCCCTTTTCCTTCAACTTCTCTTCTCCTTCTTTCCCTTCCCGGTTTCCCCCACTTCGTACCACTTTTCCAATTCCATTTTTCCTTCCCTTCTGTCCCTCTTGCTTATGTTTTCTGTAACCTTCATCATCCTATCTCTTGTTTTTCCTCACCCCCTTCTCCCTATCTCTCCCTTTCTCCTCCCATATCCTATACTCGTCCATTCCGTTATCCACATCTTTTTCACCCTTCCGTATATTTCTCCCTCTTCCGTCTTCTCGATATCTCCCTCCCACCTTATTCTACATTCCAATACCTTCTATATTATCCTCCCTATTCCTCTTTAGCCTCATTTCTTTCCCTAACCTCCTCTCATTCTCTTGTGAGAATTTGAAAATTTGATCGAGAGTTTTTGTCAAATCTCCTACTTGAGCTTTAATTATATATGCTATTTCAATCAGACATTGGTTATATTTAAGTTGTATTTTAGGAAAAAGCTCGTATATCCCAACCCCCACCCTCACCCCTCTAGCTGTAGAAGAACTGGTCATAGTCAATTCCGGGAGATACGCAGAAATGTCAAATAGTATAGTTACCCCTACAATATATAGTTTTCTAAGATTCTATAAATCCAAAGAAAGCAAAATGTGATAGGAATGACTTTAGTAAAATGTCCACGAGATTACTGACACGACTATGATTCCAAGAATACACTCGGGCAAATGTCAAATATGATAATCAATATTATTGGTCCGGATAGAAATAAAAGCTTGTGATTTGTCAGCTTCCAACTTTGCGTTTTCCAAATACTCCTTTCGTCGCCATGATAAAAACCCATTTAATCATTAGTTAGAAATGTTTGGAGTAATGATACTTATATTTCACACTCTCTGCCTATCTTCTAGCTTGAACATACTTTTCTCAACTTTTTATTCTCTTCGTGCTCATCCATTTTCAGATTTTTTATTTTTCATTTTTCATTTATTTATTTATTTTTTTATCTACTTACCTATTTATTTTGACAGCATCTTTACTATTTTCGACCTAAAGCAGCGTTTCTCAACCAGGGTTCCCCGGAACCCTAAGGTTCCGCAAAAGGTCCCTAAGGGTTACGCGAGAACAAGCATCTTCGGCTCTATTTTTTCTCAATCTGCATTGGAATGCCTTTATCTCTCAAATATTTGTTTAAAAATCGTTTCATGGCTATACTTTTTAGAGGTTTTGATTTGGCATGTTTTAGTTTGCACACAACTAGCCTGTGGTCTGAACCGCATGGCATCAATATTATGTTTCTTACATCTCTGAAAAATCTTGTTATAGGTAAATTATGGGCCTGTCCTTTGCGGTCTTTTTCAATGTGTCCATTCAGATCACCCATGATAACTACATTTTCGGCGTATGGTAAATCGTTCTTAACATTCTGGAGGGATTCATAGAATATTTCTCTTTTTTTTCTGATGGTCGACTTTGAGCGGTGCGTAGACTTCTATGAAACTTTTTTTTTTTTTTTTTAATTTGTCAAGAAGCCAAAATCCTCTCGTTTTTCTGTTCTACTCTCGTGATTATTTGTGCTACGAACTGATAGTTATCATGCAAAACCCTTCTGCCTTTTCTTGCAAGTCTTGTTTCACATAGAGCAAGTATATCGACTTTCTTTTCCTTTATCACTAAAATCAGTTCCTCCTCCTTTCCTTTAACCGTTCCTACATTTAATGTAGCCATTGGCAAAATTTTCCTGGGGAAGGTTCTAGATTTATTCAATAGTCAGGGTCCATTTCCTTTCGAGCACTATTTCCCGGTTCACTATTAATCTGGTACCATGAGGCGTCCTTTCGGCTACAGGTCCAGCTCCACGTGATGAGGGTCTCCGCCGGTCGATGTCAACCATGGATGTTGCGCTCCTCCAGGTCGCAAACCACGGCCAGTAGTCACCAAGGTTTCAGGAACCCCGCTCTCCACGTCGATGATGGATCCAAAGGTGCACTTTGGCATCAGTGCCGTCACAGAAGTTGCCGGAGAGATGCTGTTATACAAATCCAAATAAAGACGCCAGTAAGAATAAACCGCCGGACTTTGTCGAAGTTAAGCAGTCTCTTCTCCAAATGAGTGCAAATCCTTGCACTACGCAACACTCAACTGATGGTGTTTCAACTTAGGGTCGAGGTTCTTCATGGAGCAGCATGACATTTTAAGTATATTCTAAACTTGTCATCATTAGTAAACATTGAAGCTATCATTAATAGTACCTTCTAATGTTGTCATTATTAGTACCTTCGAAACTTTTTATCATTAGTATACATCCAAGTTATCATTAATAGTACCTTCAAAACTTGTCATTTTTAGTACCTTTAAACTTGTTATTATTAATACAAATTAATAATATCCTTAATAGTACCTTCTAAACTTGACATTATTGGCATACTCTCAACTTGTCATTATTAGTACACTTTGAAGTTGTCATTATTAGTACCTTCTAAACTTGTATATTAGTACCTTCAAAACTTAGTACAAATCAAAGTTATCATTAATAGTACCTTCCAAGCTTGTCATTCTTAGTACACATTAATATATCTTTGATGGTACCTTCTAAACTGGCAAATATTAGAAGCTTCTAAACTTGTCATTATTAGTAAATTTTAAAGTTATCATTATTAGTTCCTTCTAAAACTCATTAATAGTATATTCTAAACTTTTCATTATTACTACATATTAAAGTTATCAATAATTACAGATTCTAAACTTGTCATTACTATTGCCTTCTAAAGTTGTCATTATTTGTAAACTACTCATTATAAGTACACATTAAAGTAATTATTAATAGTACCCTCTTAACTTTATCCTTCAAAACCTGTCATTATTAGCACACGTTAAAGTTATCATTAGTAGTAGCTTTAAACTTGCCATAATTAGTACACTTTTGTGATTACACATTAATAGTACTTTCTAAATTTGACAATATTAGTAATATTCTAAAATTTTAATTATTAGTACACATTGAAGTTATCATATATAGTATTTTCTAAATTTATCATCACAAGTTATTTTTTTATTAGTACCCATTAATGTTCTCATAAAGAGTACCTTCTCAACTTGTCATTGATAGTACCCTCTAAACTGTTCATTATTGGTACATATTAAAGTTATTATTAATAGTACCTTTTAAACTTGTCATTATCAGTACTTATTAAAGTTATCATTAATAGTACCTTGTAAACTTGTCATTATTAGTATATTCTAAACTAGTAATTTTAATACACATTATATACATATTTAATTGAACCCTATGAGTACCTTCTAAACTTTTCATTATTAGTACGCATTACATTTATAGTACCTCTCATGATTAGTACACATTGAAGTTATCATTAACAGTACTTTTAAATTTGCCATATTAATAGTACCATCTAAATTAGAAATCATTAGTATATTCTAAACATGTCATTATTCGTACACATTGAAGTTATCATAAAATTACTTTCTAAACTTGTCATTTAAAATACCTTCTAAACTCATTATTATTACCCATTAATGTTATCACAAATAGTACCTTCTCAACTTGTCATTATTGGTACACATTAAAGTCATTGTTAGTACATATTAAAATTATTATTAATAGTACCATGTAAACTTGTCATTATTAGTACACATTAAATATATCATTAATAGAACAATCTAAAATTCTCATTATGAGTACCTTCTAAACTTCTTGTTATTAGTATACATTAAAGCTATGATTAGGAGTGCCTTCTAAACTAATCATTATTGGTATATTATATAATTGTTATTAGTAGTAGACACACACACACACACACACACACACACACACACACACACACACACACACACACACACACACACACACACACACACACACACACACACACACACACACACACACACACACACACACACACACACACACACACCTTCCATACTTGTTATTTGTCAAAATTAGTAACTACTAAACTTGTCTATAGTATCTTCTAAACTTCTCATTATTAGTATATTCTAAACTTGTCATTATTAGTACACATTAAAGTTACCATTAATAGTCATTATTAGTACACATTAAAGTTATCATTAATAGTAATATCATCATTAGTATATTATAACCTTGTCATTATTAGTATACTCTAAACTTGTCATTATTAGTATATTCTAAACTTTTCTTATTAGTACACATTAAAGTTATAATTAATAGTATATGCTAAATTCATTATTATGAGTATATTCTAAACTTTTCATTATTAGTATATTCGAAACATGTCATTATTAGTACCTTCCAAACTTGTTATTATTACATACTAAATCTATCATTAATAGTATCATCTAAACTTGTCCTTATGTGTACACATTTAATTTGTCATGAAGAGTACCTTCGAAACTGGTCATTATTAACATCTGCTAAACTTTTCATCCTTAGTCTACATTAAGGTTATTAACAGTGAATTTGATATTATTAGCACCTTTTAAACTTGTCATTTGTAGTACATGTTCAAATTATCATAAATAGAGCCTTCGAAACTTATAATTTTTAGTAGGCATTACAGTTATCATTAATAGTACCTTCTAAACTTCTCATTAGTAGTACATTTTAAACATTATATTAGTACACATTAAAGTTATCATTAAACTTGTCATTATTAGTGGCTTCTAAACTTATTGTTGTTTTTATTAGTACACACACACACTCTCTTCCGGGAGGTAAATAGCTGTCGATCACGAGACCAACACGTCATCCAAGACCATGGTGAAAAACCATGATTCACACACACACACACACACACACACACACACACACACACACACACACACACACACACACACACACACACACACACACACACACACACACACACACACACACACACACACACACACACACACACACACACACACACACACACACACACACACACACACACACACACACACACACACACACACACACACACACACACACACACACACACACACACACACACACACACACACACACACACACACACACACACACATACTCATAGATCAATGAATATACTCATATGAATTCTAACCTCTCATTCGAGAGGGTGATTGCTGTCCATCACGAGGCCAACATGTGATCAAGGAATATGCTTAAAATAGAACGAATTCATAACAACATTAAAATTGCAGGATTTACAATTTTTTCCAAATAATATACAGAAAGTCCCCATGGATCCCCAAGAAATCCAAGATGGCGTCCAAAATGGCCGCTGGTTTTTAAATTTCCTATATCTTAGGTGTCAGAAATTATAGATATCCAAACAGGGTGTCAAAACACAGATTTTGAGGCCTGTGGTTTTCTATTGAGTCCTTATTTAAGAGCAAAGACGAAAATCTGATATAATAATATATCTAAGACTAATGTAGTACAGTGGAAATGTATTTTTTTATTATCAGTTCCCACCCCCAAATCTGCAAGTGTACGCTGCTTGTCGGGAATCTTACAATCATGAGACCAGCATTAACACAAAGAAAAGAAAGGGAAGTAAGTAGCTGAGAAAGATGTTGCACCTCACACACTGACGTCGCAAACCCACGTCTTTGGCATAGTGAACCAATGCTGATTTTGTTCGAAGAATATAGAAACTGGTGGAAAATTGTCATACAACCTAAAGAAAATCTTCAGTTGTGTAGAAACTAACGAGTTCAAGGACAGTACTTTGAAAAGTATTGGAGAAAGATGTGATGAATGGGGTAATACAATTGGTAAAAGAATAGAAGGTGCCATAGATCTGGTAGATGCTGAGCCAAAATATCATACAGACTGTGCTAGGAAGTTCTTTACTGATATTCACAACTGTTCATTAAAGTTATCTTTAATAGTACCCTCTAAACTTGCCATTATCGGTACTTATTAAAGTTATCATTATTAGTACATTGTAAACTTGTCATTATTAGTATATTCTAAACTAGTAATTTTTAATACACATTAAATACATAGAGCCTCTTCAACTTTTCATTATGAGCACATTCTAACTTTTCTTTATTAGTACACATTATATTTATAGTTAAGAGTACCTCTCATTATTAGTACACATTGAAGGTATCATTAATAGTACTTTTAAATTTGCAATATTTATTACTTATTAAAAGTATCATTAATATTACCTTCTAAATTAGATATTATTAGTATATTCTATATATGCCATTATCCGTATACATTAAAGTTATTATTAATAGTTTTTTCTAAACTTGTCATTATAAATACTTATTGTTATTAGTACCCATTGTTATCATAAATAGTACCTTCTCAACTTGTTATTATTAGTACCTTCTAAACTGTTCATTATAGGTACACATTAAAGTTATCGTTAATACAGTAGTACCTTCTAAAATTTTCAATATTAGTACATATTAAAGTTATCATTAATAGTACCTTGTAAACTTGTCATTAATAGTATATTCTAAACTTGTCATTATTAGTACACATTAAATATATCATTAATAGAACAATCTAAATTTATCATTATGAGTACCTTCTAAACTTGTCGTTATTAGTACACATTAAACTTATGATTAAGAGTACCTTCTAAACTAATCATTATTAGTATATTCTAAACTTGTTATTAATAGGAGAAATTAAAGTTATAATTAACAGTACCTTCCATACTTGTTGTTATTTCTACCTTCCAAACTTGTCAAAAGTAGAAACTACTAAACTTGTCATTATTAGTATATTCTAAACTTGTCATTATTAGTATATTCTGAAGTTGTCATTGAAAGTATATCCTAAACTTGTTATTATTAGTACTTATTAAAATGATCAATAATACATTCTAAACTTGTCATTATTTGTATTTTCTAGACTTGTCTTTATAAGTACACATTGAAGTTATCATTAATGGTACTTTGTAAAGTTGACATTAGTAGGAATTTCCAAACTAGTGAAGTTAAAGTTATCATAATTAGTACATTCTAAACTTATCATTATTAGAATATCCTAAACTTGTCATTATTAGTAGGCTAATATCCTAAACTACACATTATTAGTATATTCTTAACTTGTCATTATTAGTACATGTTAGTTATCAATAGTACTTTCTAAACATTAGAATATTCTAAATTTGTCATTTTTGTATATTCTAACCGTGTCATTGTTAGCATATTCTAAACTTGTTATTTTAGTATATTATGAACGTGTCATTATTAGTATATATATATATATATATATATATATATATATATATATATATATATATATAATGAATTATAATAATGACAGCATCCTGCTTAGGTGTTTATCTAAATGATTCTTAAAGCTTCGAACTAAACTACATTGCACTGCCTGTGCAGGAAATTTATTCTATTCATTAACTACATGGTTGGTAAAGTTGTTTCTACCTACTTCCAAATTGAATCTATTTCCGGACAGTTTGAGACCATTGTTTCTTGTCTGATTCTACGCTTTTTTAGGGAAAACAGATTCATATGTTTTAGTCGATTTTCGTATGATTTATTTTTGATATTTGAAATCAGTTTTGTGGCTCGCCGTTGTACTTTTTCCAGTCTGTCAATGTCTTTAATGAGATTCGGTGACCATACGGAAACAGCATATTCCAAATGTTATAGCTTGTTCATGAGTGATGGACTTTTGAAATCAAAAGATCACGCAATCAGTCCTAGAATCTTATTTGCTTTCTCAGAGGCTGAAATACACTGCTTGGGATGATTTGAGGTCGTTACTGATAATTACGCCGAGATCTTTTTCACTATCCACTTTTGTTAACGAATTTCCAAATAACTTGTAATCGTACGTACTGATATTTTTACCTATGTGCATTACCTTGCATTTACTTGTGTTAAATTTCATTAGCCATTTTTCAGACCATTGCTGTAATTTATCTTCTTGAATATCTAATTGGTTTAAGTGATCATTTGTCATTCCGCACATTTTTGTACCATAGAAGTGGCCCAAGAACGGAACCCTGAGGAACTCCACTTGTAACATTTTTCCATCTAGAAGTTTTTCCATTTAAAACAACTCTGTTTTCGACCATTCAACCAATTACTAGTCCAACCTAATAGGCTACCACTTATTCCGTGTGAAGCAAATTTAGTAAGTAGTCTTTCGTGTGGGTCGGTATCAAAGGCTTTTGCAAAGTTTAGATATATTAAATCTATGTTGTTTCTTTTGTCATAATTCGAGATAACTGTGTTGTAGAATTCGAGTAAGTTAGTCACGCAAGAACGTTTCCGTCTGAAACCATGCCGGCTATCATTTATCAAACGGTTACTTTCTAAATGATGTTCGATAGCATCTCTGATAATAGTTTCCATTATTTTTCCTATAGTTATTTGGTTTCTTTTTTCACATTTTTTGAATATGGGAGTAACGTTAGCTAGCTTCCATTCTCTTGGGACAACTCCGGATATGATAGATTTCATTTCCTTTAAGATTCTTGGATGCCAACATTAAAGTTATCATTAATAGTACCTTCTAGAACTGTAATTATTAGTACATATTAAAGCTATCATGTATAGTTCCTTATAAACTTCTCATTAATAGTATATTCTAAACTTGTCATTACAAGTTCACATTAAATATATCAATAAAAGAACAATCTAAACTTCTCATTATGAGTACCATTTAAACTTGTCGTTATAACTACACATTAAAGTTATAATTAAGAGTACCTTCTAAACTTCATTATTACTATAATCTTAACTTGTTAATAGTAGACATTAAAATTATAATTAACAGCACTTTCCATATTTGTCATTATTTGTACCTTCTAAACTTGTCAAAATTAGTAACTGCTAAACTTTCCAATACTAGTATATTCTAAACTTGTCAATATAGAACACTGTATATATCACTAATAGTATCTTCTAAATTTCTCAATAGGAGTATATTCTAAACTTTTACACATTAAAGTCACCATTGATATTGATTATTAGTACACATTAAAGCTATTATTAATAGTAATAATATCATTATTAGTATAATATAACCTTGTCATTTTTAGTATATTCTAAACTTGACATTATTAGAACCTTTTAAACTTGTCATTTGTAGTCCATGTTTAAGTTATAATGAATAGTACCTTCTAAACTTATCATTTTAGTCGGCATTACAGTTACCTTCTAAACTTCTCAATAGTAGTACCATTTAAACATCATATTAGTACACATTAAAGTTATCATTAATAGTACCTTCTAAACTTGTTATTATTAGTAGCTTCTAAACTTATTATTGTTTCCATTATTTAAACATTAATATTTAAATGATATATTATAATTAAATATTAGATTATAAATTACAAATTATTTAAGTTATAAAAGATTAATATTATATTAGTATACATTGAAGTTATCATTAATAGTACCTTCCAAACTTGTCATTATTAGTGGCCTCCAAACTTATTATTGTTTTTATTAGTACACATTAAAGTTATCACTTTCAAAACTTTTTATTAATATTACACATTAAAATTAGAACTAATAGTACCTTCTAAACTTATTATTAGTACACATTAAAGTTATCATTGATAATATCTTTTACACTTGTCATTATTAGTATATTCTAAATCGTCATTTTAATATATTCTAAACATGTTTTCCATAATAGTACCTTCAAAATTGTCATTTTTAGTATATTCTAAGCATGTCATTATCAATTATTCTAAAATTTTCATTAGTAGTATATTCTAATTTTGTCTTTATTATTGTATTATAACATGCCATTAGTTAAATTATATATATATACGTATATTTATATTTTTTTTTTTTGGGGGGGGGGTAGTTTACGTTTGTTAGTATTTGGCTAATGTGCCTTGTGATTTTTAATGCTAATATAATGTTTAAGTAATACACACATATCCTGGGGATATGTGTGTTTGTGTGAGGTAATGTGCTTTATATATTAGTTATTCTTATATTACTTTATATCTTAATTACGTATACTTCCCTTTTTTTTTTTTTTTTTTTTTTTTTTTTATCAGCTAGTGGCCGTGGTTATGGCGGAAATCAGGATTTTAACCTAATATGGTTTTTAGTCTGGGCCAGTTTAGGTGGTCATGTGTTTTTTTAGATGATTGTGGGGGTGGGGGTATTATATTGTGTGTTACTATATTGTTCCAAGCTTTGCTACTCAGTCTTATGAGTCGTGAGTGTACAGTTTCTATTTTTGCTGCTATGTGGAGTTGCTCTTGTGTTTCTAGGTATGGTGGTTTGTGTTGTAATATTTTCCTTAATGTTGTGTTTTGTAGTGTTTGCATGGCTTTGATGTTTGTGTGTGTGCTAGTGACTGATTATTGGTGGGTATTCTAGTTGTGGTCGTGCTAGTGTCTTATAAAGTTTTATTTGTGTTTTTGTCGTTAGTCTTCTGAAGCGTCTTAGTCTGTTGGGTGTATTTTTTGTGGTATGTATTCTGGTGCTTTATGCCTTGTGTGTTAATGGTGAGGCCTAGGATATGTGCTTGTCTGTTGTATGGTATTATGTTGTTGTTTATTTTCATTGGTGTTGGATTGCGTGGTGAGATGGGTAGTAATTGGAATTTGTTTGTGTTTGTGGATAGTTTCCATTGTTTTTCGTATGTGTTGATTTTATTAATTTCATGTTCTGTCTTTCTGGCAAGCATGTGTTTTCCTGTAGTGTTAGGGTATGTGATTATTTGTGTGACGTCGTCTGCGTATTGTATAGTGTAGCTTCCGTGTGAAGGTGGTGGTATGTCTGATGTATATAGGTTAAATAGTGTTGGGGAGAGAACGCTTCCTTGGGGTACTCCGCTTTGGAGAGGGAAGGGTGGTCCTATGTGGTGGTTTATTTTTATTCTTGCTGTTCTGTTGTCTAGGAAGCTACACAGTGTTTTCGTGATGGTGTCTGGAAGTTGTGTTTGTATGATTTTGTATTTAAGGCCTTCGTGCCATACTTTGTCGAAGGCCTTAGAGATGTCACGTGAAATTATGTTACATGCGTGTTTGTGTCTTTGTGCGTCTGCAATTGTTTCATATAAAGTGGCGAGTGCTGTATGTGTTCCTTTGCCAGGTGTGAATCCGTGTTGGTTAGGGTTTAACATGTCGTGTTCGTGTAAGTGTGCTATAAGTCTGTTTGTGATTAGTCTTTCGTATATCTTTCCAGGTGTTTCTAGTAGTGATATGGGTCTGTAGTTTTGTATTTGGGTGGTGTTTTTGTTTTGTTTCGGTATGAATGTAATGATTGAGTTTTTGAATGTTTGTGGAAAGTATCCTAGGCTGAGTGTTTCGTTGTAAATGTCTGTGAGTAATTGTATTGTTATGTTTGGTAAGTGTGCGAGTATTTGTTTTGTGATGCCTGATTGTCCTGGAGCTTTGTTTTTGGTGTGTTTGATTATGGTTTTAACGTCTTCTAGGTATATGGGTCCTCCGATGTAGTTGTCAGTGTCTAGTCTGTTTAAGTCTATGTTTGCGTAAGGTTGTGTTTGGTGGTGGTGCTGCGTTATGTGTGTGAGTATTTTTGTTTCATGGTTTGTGTCGAATTGTGTGTTTTCTGCTGGTGTGATTTGAAAAATGTTTTGCCATACCTGTCTGAATGCGTGTTCTTTGTCTTTGTCGTCGTGTAGTTTTTCGTTGTTGTGAGTTATGTAGGGTAAAGTGTTAGTCTTAGATCCTTGTAGTCTCTTTATTGTGTTCCAGAAGTCTTGTGTTTTTTTGGGGTTGAATTTGATGTTTGAAATTAGTTTGTTCCATGTTTCTTCATAGTTTCTTTTGTGTTCTTCTAGTATCTGTGTTTGTAGTTGTTTAATTGTTTGTGATGTGTGTGGAGTCCAGTTGTTTTCATTTATGGCTTTGGTTTTTATGTTGTTTGCTTTCCAAACAAGTTGTTTTAGTGTTTTAGATGTTTTTGGTGTGGGTAGTTGTTTGTAGTGTATTGTAGGGATGCTCTGTGTGATTGCATTGTCTATTAGTTTGTACCAGTTTTCTATTTTTTCGTCTATGTATTGTGTGTTTTTTGTTTGGATGTTTGTGCTGTTTTGTGTTTCTGTGTTGTTGTATTCTTCTGTAGTTGTTTCTAGAATTGTTTTGAATTTCTTCCAATCTGCTTCTTTGAATAGTAGTCTAGGTGGTGTGGGGATAGTGATCGCTGTGGTGGAGAGTGTCAAATGAAGTGGTATGTGGTCTGATGATGTTATGTCGCCTGGGTGTATTCTGTATGTAAAGTGGTGGTGTCGGTTGGTGAATACCATGTCTGGGTTGCCTGTTCCGTTGTTTGCGAAGTATGTTGGAAAGTCTGGACCTAGGAAGGTGAGGTGGTTTTGTGTTATCAGTTGGTGTATACTTTTCCCTACGTGATTGTTGTATGTGTGTTTCAGTGTTTTATGTTTTGCGTTGAAGTCTCCTATGATGTATGTAGGTTGTGGTTTTTGTGTGATTTTAAGAATGTCTTGTGTTGGTAGGTATGGTCTTCGTGGTGGGAGGTATGTTGTGGCTATGATGATGGGTCCTTTGTTTGTGTGTAGTTCAATGGCTAGCATGTCTTCGTCAAAGTCATCTAACAGTTTGTATTTTATGTTTCGTCTTATGGCTATTGCTATTCCTGCGTTGTCCTCGTTGTACGTGTTTTGTGTGTGTGTGTTGTAATTGAATATCTTAACTGTGTGTTTCCCTATAGAATTGAGTAGTATGATGTCTGGTGTTTGTGTTATGTAATGATTGCATAATTGGTTTCTCCTATGAAATGTCCAGTGTTGTACGTTGTGTTGTATTATGTGTATTGTGTCCATGTTTGTTTGGTTTATTGGCTGTTGACTGTCCAGTGAGGTGTGTCTGTTGGTTTGTGTTTGCGGGTGTCGTAGAATCCTTGTTGTGTCTTTTTATATTTTGCTTCAGTCAGTCTTTGTATGGGGGCTTTTGTCAAGTCTATTAGTCTTTGTGTAATCATGGTGTCTACAGTCTCTTCTGGAATTTCCTTAGTGTATATGTATTTGATCTTGTTGGTTCGGAGAAGTGTGTGTGCGTTTTGGTGTATCTCTTCGTCTGTCATGTTTATTGTGGTGGGTGTTATTATCTGTAATGTTATGTCTGTGTTCTGGTCAGTTTTCTTTGATTTTGTGGGTTGTTCAGTTTCAGTTGTGTGTTCTGTGTTGAGTGGTCTTTTGTTTCTCTGTTCCTTTGTTTCCATTGCCTCAGGTTGTGGTTGGGTGAGTGTTGTGTTGTTTAGCATGTTAATTATGGCTGATGGTTTGATAACTGAGGGTGGGATTATGATAGTGGGGAGTCCATTGGCTTTGTAATTTGCATCAATTGTCTGTTGGTATGTTCCCGGTGTTGCAGCCTCGGTTATGTTAGCATGTATGATGGCAGTGTTTATGACTGTGAGATGTTTGAGGGTTATAGGGTTGGGTGTTGGTGTGTGTGATGACTGAGTAGCATTACCTGTCGTTATGTTTGCATATGTAATGTTAGGGTGTGTGGTTGTGTGTTGCTGCTCCTTGATTTCTTGAGATTTCTTCTTAATCAGCTGTTTCTTCACCGGGCATCTTGCTGCATATGTTGGATGGTCTTGTCCGCAGGCTATACATTTCTTTGATGCGTTGTGGCAGTTGTTGATTCGGTGATTGGTGGAGCAGCAGCCGGAGCAGATGGTGTAGGTGTCTGGGTGTGTGCAGTGTCTGAGTGTGTGTTCGTAAGAGTAACAACGTGTACATTGGGGGAGTTGTATGAAGGTTTCTTGTGTCAGTGAGTGGGGGGGGGGAAGGATTGGTTGAAGATGAGTAGTCCTGATTCCAGAGTTCTTTTAACCATGGCCGATGTTTCAAGCTTAATTTTGATGATGGTCTTTGTTGTCGGTAGTTTGATGACAGAGGTGACTTTAATGTTGTTCAGTCTTTCGACTTCATTCTTGATATCTATCAATTCCCTTTCGTGAATATGTTCATCGACGTGCTTGACGATCAGGGTCCTCTTCGCATTGAGTTCTGGTGGGTCAATTACGTCCAGACCTTCATTAGCAAAAGTGGCTTTGTTGTTTTTCTTCGTCAATTCCTCGATGGTGGAATCGTCCGCGATGATGGTGTGAAGGGGTCCGCTTGTGTAGAGTTTATGTATGTGAATGTTGAGTGATGACAGAGTTTTCCAGATTGAGTTTCTCTTGGTCGTCCCGGTGGTTGGCCGGGTTTCCTTAATTTTAAGACGGCCCATTGCGCCGAGGCGCTGGGCTTGGTGTGTGTGTGTGTTAGTTAGTGTATATGTGTTATTATGGTGTTGGAAAATTAAAGGAAAAAGATAGAGAAGGAGGTGAGGGGTCGGTCTGTACTGTTACGTGGTTGGCAACGGAAAAGGGAAAGCGCCGCGTCGGCTGGCGCCCGGGTGCCTATTGGCAACGTCAGTGGAGGCTCGATCGCCGGGTCTCGACCTATGCCTGTTCCGCTAGGTGCGGGAGACAGGGAGGGGTTTCCCCTCCCCACCAGTCGACTGAGCAAGTTTTAAAGACCACCAAGGGCTATGCTCAGTCGAAAGGGGGGTTATTAGGGCATATACCGTCAGAGCAAGAGACAACGAAGAAATTGTCTTGGCTCGGGTAACGGTTTAGGTGGTAATCTTCAATTGGCAGTTTCACGGAGCAAGCGTAAGGACGTCCTTCTCCGTTGGTGTCAGCAGCTCGAATATCATCATCAAAGCCATGGTTCCGTGCTGAGTTGTGCTGATTAATATACCGGTTCAGTGGGGACCCTGGCGTTCGTCCTCATTCCTGATTGGCTGAGACCGTGAGTCTTATGCCAACTAAGACCCGCAGATCGCTGGTTTCTCTGGCGTTCGTCCTCACTCCTGTTTGGCTGAGACCGGTATTCACGTCTTCTGACTGGGCCGCGGCCGTGCGCCTCATGCCAACTAAGACCCACAGATCCCTGGCTTCTGAATAGTCCGCGGCCGTGCGCCTTATGCTAGGTAAGACTTGCAGGTCACTGGTTTGAATGTTAAAATTAGGAGATAATTCTTTGATGTATAATGCTTCTAATATAGGGAGGCGTCTTTCATCATTACACGTGTCCAGGATCTCTGTGCCATCTTCTAAGATATCTCGCGTAAGGGTGACATAGTGCATTTGTCTCAGGTGGTAATTCGGTTCTCTAGAAGAAAGGTGGTACGAAAGTCTTTGAGATAACTTCATGGATGTCATGCCAATGTAGGAAGATGGGAGGGTTTCACAGACCCCTCTATTAAAATTAAACCTGTAAATGACATACGATTTTTGAAATGTCTCCGTGCATTGTTGCGGACTAGTCTTAAGGAGGAGATGGCTAGTCTTTATAGACTTATAATAAAAAGTAAAAATTAATATTTTGTCTGGACCTGTTGGCTTGATGTTCTGTTTTATTGTTTTCTTCATAATTCTCTTATCTTCTTTGTAAGCTGTTGAGAAGGTGGCATTATAGTACAGGTTTATTTTGTTTTTATTATTCTCTTTATGTTGGTTGTTGTTACCGCTCTTGTACCAGTTATCAATAATCTTAGAATTCTGACGTCATATATCCTTTTCAGTGAAACCGTTATTAATCAATACTTGGGTGGAGCGTTCCATCTCGTAGTGTACTTGATGCCAGAAGCTGCAGTGTGTTAAGCCGTGGAGCCGTGGATAAGTGCATAAGTGGAGCCGTGAAGCCGTGGAGAAGTGGAGTCGTGGATCAGTGGAGCCGGGCAGCCGTGGAGCCGTGGAGCCGTGGAGCCGTGGAGCCGTGGAGCCGTGGAGCCGTGGAGCCGTGGAGCCATGGAGCCGTTGAGAAGTGGAGCCGTGGAGCTGTGGAGCCGTGGAGCCGTGGAGCCGTGGAGCCGTGGAGCCGTGGAGTCGTGGAGTCGTGGAGCCTTGGAGCCGTGGACCCGTGGACCCGTGGACCCGTTGACCCATGCAGCCGTGCAGAAGTGGAGCCGTGGAGCTGTGGAGCCGTGGACCCGTGGAGAAGTGGAGCCGTGGAGCCGTGGAGCCGTGGAGCCGTGGAGCCGTGGAGCCGTATAGAAATGGAGTCGTGGAGCACTGGAGCCCTGGAGTCCTGGAGCCCTGGAGCCCTGGAGCCCTGGAGCCCTGGAGCCCTGGAGCCCTGGAGCCGTTGAGAAGTGGAGCCGTGGAGCCGTGAAGCCGTTAAGAAGTGGAGCCGTGGAGCCGTGGAGAAGTGGAGTCGTAGAGTCGTGGAGCCGTCGAGAAGTGGAGCCGTGGAGCCATGGACCCGTGCAGAAGTAGAGTCGTTGAGCCGTGGAGCCGTGGAGCTGTGGAACTGTGGAGCCGTGGAGCCGTGGAGCCGTGGAGCCGTGGAGCCGTGGAGCCGTGGAGCCGTGGAGCCGTGGAGCCGTGGAGCCGTGGAGCCGTGGAGCCGTGGAGTCGTGGAGCCGTGGAGCCGTGGACCCGTGGACCCGTGGACCCGTTGACCCATGCAGCCGTGGAGAAGTGGAGCTGTGGAGCTGTGGAGCCGTGGACTCGTGGACCCGTGGAGAAGTGGAGCCGTGGAGCCGTGGAGCCGTGGAGCCGTGGAGCCGTGGAGCCGTGGAGCCGTGGAGCCGTGTAGAAATGGAGTCGTGGAGCACTGGAGCCCTGGAGCCCTAGAGCCGTGGAGCCGTTGAGAAGTGGAGCCGTGGAGCCGTGGAGCCGTGAAGCCGTTAAGAAGTGGAGCCGTGGAGCCGTGGAGAAGTGGAGTCGTAGAGTCGTGGAGCCGTCGAGAAGTGGAGCCGTGGAGCCATGGACCCGTGCAGAAGTGGAGCCGTGGAGCCGTGGAGCCGTGGAGCCGTGGAGCCGTGGAGCCGTGGAGCCGTGGAGCCGTGGAGCCGTGGAGCCGTGGAGCCGTGGAGCCGTGCAGCCGTGGAGCCGTGGAGCTGTGGATCTGTGGAGAATTGGAGTCGTGGAGCAGTGGAGCCGTGGAGCCGTGGAGCAGTGGAGGCGTGGAGCCGTGGAGCCGTGGAGCCGTGGAGCCGTGGACCCGTGGAGCCGTGGAGAAGTGGAGCCGTGGAGCCTTGGAGCCGTGGATCCATGGAGCCGTGGAGCCGTGGAGCCGTGGAGCCGTGGAGCCGTGGAGGCGTGGAGCCGTGGAGCCGTGGAGAAGTGGAGCCGTGGAGCTGTGGAGCCGTGGACCCAT
>NW_027467721.1:740020-742520 GCF_046742065.1 Oratosquilla oratoria | reverse complement strand
AATAATTATAATCAATCAAATTTCTCTAATTCTCAAGTGTGCCTACCATCATGAACTTATATTCTTTCTTAAGGCTTACTCTTCCGAAAGTATTTGAGGAACTATTGGGAAACTCGGTAAATTTGTAAAGCTGGATATTATGCTTTTCTCGTTCCCGGCTAGCAATACTATCAAAACGAGAGTACAATCACCTTATTCTGGCGTCGTAAGTTTAAAACCTACCACAATGAGCTCGCGAAGTTTGCATTACATTCTATCGCCTGATGATTCTATTCAGCTGAGCGAAGGGTTTCCCAAAACGGCGAAAACGTTTTTTTCGCAATGAATTTTTTTTTCTTGAAAATGATCAAAAAGTCGACGAGAATTCAATTTTTTCCTCATTGTTTCTTTAGAAATTTAGCTACAATTTACATATTTTCAAAGTTAAGTGTTTTTCCTTAATGAAACGATATTCTTTCATAAACTTCTAAAACTGATTAGATTTAAAGTTTAGACTTTTGTGATTTAGTCTGTTTTCAAGCTATGTTTAGCGTTCGATTTGGACTTGGTTCTAGCAGTGATACCGAGAATTAGATTTGACATATTTTTGTACTGTACTTGTATAAGAAATATTTTCATGGCTTTACCAGCCTATTATAAGTAGCAAATGCAGAATACTGTAAGTGTATATTCAACGTAGAACATTAATTCTTTTATGATTGAAATTTTTTAAAGCCTCAGAAATGGGCGAAGAAACATAAGTTATCCTTTGTAATGTCGTCATTTTTAGAAGCTCAATAATGAGAAGCAGAGACAGAGAGAATGTGGCTGATTTGAGGGGGCTGTGGGAGAGGTTTCTGACGGAAATAACGCGATTTGATTGCTTTAAGAAGTGAAACCTCTCCAGAGTACAATTGTTCAACAAGTTGTACTCCAGATGAACTAATTTTTCCGTGGATCAGGTCGATTTGGTCGACTTCCTCCTGTGACACGCTGTAGATGAAAACGGTGCTGAGGTCGATTAGATCCTCTTTTTGGCTGAAGAAGACGTTTTCCCCCTCTCGAATGGCCAAACCAAACTCTGTGATTTTGACAGAGCCTGTTCTGTCAACAAGGATGTTTCTTGCTGCCAAATCGCAGTGAACAACTCCGTCCTTGTGGACGTGGCGGAGTCCCTTAAGGCATTGAAACCAGATAGATTTCACTTCATTCTCGGTGAAGGAGAGAACCTGTTCGGCCATCCGTTTGACGGTGTCCTCGAGGCTAAGATCCATGATGTCCAGAACGAAGTAGACCTGATGGTTCTCCTCCTCTCTGATGACCTCTTGCAAAGAAATAACGTTTGGGTGTCTACCGAGGGTCCTGAATGAGGCGATCTCTGTGTTCAGCCGGTCATACATCAAGTCAGACAGCCTGCGATACTGCCAGCCAGCCAACCGGCCATACTGCCAGCCAGCAAGCCATACAGCCATACAGCCAACCAGCCAACCAGCCAGCCATACAGCCAGTCAGCCTGCCATACAGCCAGCCAGATAACCAGTCAGCCAGTAATACAGCCAGCCAGCCAGCCATACAGCCAGCCAACATACCGACTATACAGGCAACCAACTGCCCATACAGCGAGGCATCCAGCCAGCCAGCCATACAGCCTGCTAGCCGGTTATAAAGCCAGCCAGTTAGCCAGTTACCCATGCAGCCAACCAGTCGGCCATACAGCTAGCCAGCCAGCTACTTTTGTGATTTTTTTCCATTGCATAAGTATAGAAGAAAAAAAATCAATTCACATTTTTTGAAATATGAGTATATATATATCAGCCTCTTGCATACCGGATAGCACTTTATGCCTTATATTGTCTCTGCCGTTATTGAGGGACCTAGTGACAGCCCTAGGGATAAAATTTTCACAGCGTTCTTTTTGATCTCCACTCAAGAAGAATTCTTGTTATCTTTTATTTATCTATATTTCTTTATCATCGTTTTACTTATTTGCTTATCTTATTTATTTGTTTATTTTTTGCTTCCACCACCTCAGTGGTCATTGCCAGCGAAATGCAGATGACGTCTCCTCCTTCTTGATCCCCTTCCGTTCCGGGTGGCACTGTTTCTTGTACAGGTTGACTTTCAAAAATCCGGCAACCTCGGGACCTGAGGACTGCCGGATTTTTGAAAATGCCGGATTTTTGAAGTTTATAATTTTGTATGGTGTACCCCGTATATATCTAAAGATAATGGGAAAAATAAACACTAAGTGAAAAGCAAAGGAAATTTTATTATTCACGAACTAAATAAAATACAGTAAAGATAGTTATATAGAATTTTAATTCAATTTTAATAAAACATATAAAACTGATCCTCCGAAGAATTTTAATTAAACTAAATAAAATACTCCGTACTGTACTTCTTAGGAAAGAAGCTAAATAGCAGATGGGCTTTTTACACATAATGTCGTAAGTTTCACAAATGGTTCACACAGACACATTGGTACCAATTTTTTTTTTTTTATATTTCCACTTTCTCTGCG
>NW_027467721.1:730020-737520 GCF_046742065.1 Oratosquilla oratoria | reverse complement strand
CGTTCCGTAGACCGAATGCCAGACCCTCGGGGCTTCACCTCAGGATGGGATAGATGATTCATTGTTCTTTTCAAGGTCAGATTAATCTTCATGTGTGGTTTTCCTTTAATTAACAAAGAGGAGGATGAAAAGGAGGAAGAGGAGGAGGAGGAAGAGAAAGATGAAGTGGAAGAGGAGGAGTCCATTAACTAGGACGGGCAAGACGGAAACCTCGAGTCAATGGTCATCTATGATGCGCAGCCCGGTGGTCAGGCGGAAGGCACTCACGAAGTCACGTCTGCCTCACCGGAGGACATCGAGAGAAGATCCCGAAGACGTAAGCAGAGGATCCGGACGCGAGACCTCAACAGAGTGACACAGGAGAAATAGACGAAAGAGGACGTATTGATTGAACACCTCGATGGAAGATCTAATCGTAAAAATTAGAAAATAGACGGGGAAGAAAACCCTTGGCAAAGGACCTGGAGGGAAAAAGCTAAGTAAACGAACGATGCAAGAAACCTAACCAAAGGAAAAGAACTAGAAGGAGAACCTAGTCAGAGAAGCTAGGTAGAGGATCTAACTAAAGGACCTAGATGGGATGTCTAAACAAAAATCCTAAGAGGAGAACCTGAGGAAAATATCTAAAAGGAACTAGGAAGAAGACATGAAAAAAATGCGGCAAAAGTCTAAAAGGCAGCCCTAGGCAAAACACCTAGATGGGAGATCTAGACAGAGGACCTGGGTAGAAAAGCTATTCAAAAAGCCCTAGAGGGCATCCCTAGGCAAAAGACCTAGACGGGAGACCTAGACAGATGATCTAGATACAAAACCAAGGAAAAAGTCCTACGGGGTAACCCTAGGCAATAGACCTAGACGGGAGACCTAGACAGCAGATCTAGGAAAAAACCTAGACAAAAAGTCCTGGAGGGGAATCCTAGGTAAAAGACCTAGACGGGAGACCTAGGCAGATGATCTAGGTACAGAACCTAGACAAAAAGTCCTAGAGGGCCACCCTAGGCAAAAGACCTAGACGGGAGACCTAGGCAGATGATCTAGGTATAAAACCTAGACAAAAAGTCCCAGAGGGCAACCCTAGGCAAAATACCTAGACGGGAGACCTAGGTAGCAGATCTAGGTACAAAACCTAGACAAAAAGTCCTAAAGGGTAACCCTAGGCAAAACATCTTGTCGGGAGACCTAGGCAGAAGATATTGATACAAAACCTAGGAAAAAAAGTCCTAGAGGGTAACCCTAGGCAAAAGACCTTGACGGAAGACATAGGCAGAAGACCTAGGTACAAAAGCTAGGAATAAATCCTAGACGGTAACCCTTGACAAAAAAAAATTCTTCTTCTTCTTCTTCTTCTTCTTCTTCTTCTTCTTCTTCTTCCTCTTCTTCTTCTTCTTCTTCTTCTTCTTCTTCTTCTTCTTCTTCTTCTTCTTCTTCGCGTTATTCTTCTTCTTCTTCTTCTTCTTCTTCTTCTTCGCATTCTTTTTCTTCTTCTTCGTGTTCTTTTTCTTTTTATTCGCGTTCTTCTTCTTCTTCTTCGCGTTCTTCTTCTTCTTCTTCGCGTTCTTCTTCTTCTTCTTCTTCGCGTTCTTCTTCTTCTTCTTCGCGTTCTTCTTCTTCGCATTTTTCTCCTTCGTCTTCTTCTTCTTCTTCTTCTTCTTCGCATTTTTCTCCTTCTTCTTCTTCTTCTTCTTCTTTGTCGCGTTCTTTTTCTTCTTCGCGTTTTTCTATTTATTCGATTTCTTCTTCTTCTTCTTCTTCTTCTTCTTCTTCTTCTTCTTCTTCTTCTTTTCCTACTTTTTCTTCGCGTTCTTCTTCTTCTGCTTCTTTTTCTTGTTGTTTTTGTTGTTGTTTTTGTTGTTTTTGTTGTTGCTGTTGTTTTTCTTCTTCTTCTTCCTCTTCTTTTTTTTCTTCTTCTTCTTCTTCTCCTTCTTCTTCTTCTTCTTCTTCTTCTTCTTCTTCTTCTTCTTCTTCTTGTTTTCTGCGTTTTTCGTCTTCTTCGCGTTCTTCTTCTTCTTCTTTGTGTTCTTCTTCTTCTTCTTCCTCGCGTTTTTTTTTCTTCTTCTTCGTGTTCTTCCTCTTCTACTTCTACTTCTGTTTCTTCTTCTGCTTCTTCTTCCTCTCCTTCACGTTCTTCATGTTCTTTTTTGCGTTCTTCTTCTTCTTCTTCTTCTTCTTCTCCTTCTTCTTCTTCTTCTTCTTCTTCTCGTCGACTTTACAGGTCAACCGTGAAATAGATTGAACAGCCAGGACGATATAACACATCCCTGACGAAATTCTACCTTTACCTCAAACCATTTACTCTCTCCATTTCTAATCCTAACAAAGGCCTTACCGACCATGCCATCTCCGTTTTGTAGGGTCGAGATGGCATGGTCGGTAAGGCCTTTGTCTTATAAGACGTAAGCCGCCTAGGCAAGGGTTCGAATCCCAGTGGATGAGTCTATTTCCAAAAATTGTCAAATGATAAAAACACTTGTCGGAAGACTAACCTGCATAAAGGATTTGATGAAATACATTACGTACCATGTTCTGTCCGAGTGCCCTCGGCGGAACGACTGGGCCGTGAACCAAGTCGTTTCGTTTTGTAGGGTCGAGATGGCATGGTCGGTAAGGCCTTTGTCTTATAAGACGTAAGCCGCCTAGGCAAGGGTTCGAATCCCAGTGGATGAGTCTATTTCCAAAAATTGTCAAATGATAAAAACACTTGTCGGAAGACTAACCTGCATAAAGGATTTGATGAAATACATTACGTACCATGTTCTGTCCGAGTGCCCTCGGCGGAACGACTGGGCCGTGAACCAAGTCGTTTCGTTTTGTAGGGTCGAGATGGCATGGCCGGTAAGGCCTTTGTCTTATAAGACGTAAGCCGCCTAGGCAAGGGTTCGAATCCCAGTGGATGAGTCTATTTCCAAAAATTGTCAAATGATAAAAACACTTGTCGGAAGACTAACCTGCATAAAGGATTTGATGAAATACATTACGTACCATGTTCTGTCCGAGTGCCCTCGGCGGAACGACTGGGCCGTGAACCAAGTCGTTTCGTTTTGTAGGGTCGAGATGGCATGGTCGGTAAGGCCTTTGTCTTATAAGACGTAAGCCGCCTAGGCAAGGGTTCGAATCCCAGTGGATGAGTCTATTTCCAAAAATTGTCAAATGATAAAAACACTTGTCGGAAGACTAACCTGCATAAAGGATTTGATGAAATACATTACGTACCATGTTCTGTCCGAGTGCCCTCGGCGGAACGACTGGGCCGTGAACCAAGTCGTTTCGTTTTGTAGGGTCGAGATGGCATGGTCGGTAAGGCCTTTGTCTTATAAGACGTAAGCCGCCTAGGCAAGGGTTCGAATCCCAGTGGATGAGTCTATTTCCAAAAATTGTCAAATGATAAAAACACTTGTCGGAAGACTAACCTGCATAAAGGATTTGATGAAATACATTACGTACCATGTTCTGTCCGAGTGCCCTCGGCGGAACGACTGGGCCGTGAACCTAGTCGTTTCGTTTTGTAGGGTCGAGATGGCATGGTCGGTAAGGCCTTTGTCTTATAAGACGTAAGCCGCCTAGGCAAGGGTTCGAATCCCAGTGGATGAGTCTATTTCCAAAAAAAAAAATATATATATATATATATATATATATATATATATATATATATGTGTGTGTGTGTGTGTGTGTGTGTGTGTGTGTGTGTATGTATATGTATACATATACTTTTATCATTTATGTATGCAAAGATACATATATACGTACTTTATTACATGATTCCGTCTAAACAGAAAAAGAGCCCCTGCTCCAGCCTCTCCTTGGGAGTTGTCCCGAGTATGAGGCCTTCGGGGGACTCGGCCGGACGGAGGCTGGCTGGGGGTCCGAGGCTCGTTTCCGACTGCCAGGGACTCCTCACGCCGGGAGCCGCCGCATGGAGATTCCGACCCAACTCGACCCGGAGACTCGGGTTCGGAACCTGATGATTCAAGTTCAGGTTTGCGAGTGAGGTCGAATCTCTCTCGGAATTGGCGGGATCCCGGGTCCTCGGTCGGGTCTTTGGGAGTCGGGGTCGGGTCTTTGGGAGTCGGGGTCGGTTTCGGATGACCTCGGGGTCATGAACCCGGTCCGGGTCTTGAGCTTGCGGAGCTCGGCACTAACTCTTCCATCGTGTCGACGAGACACACTCGAGTGTGTGTGTGTGTGTGGTACAATGCCAAGTTGTGTGTAAGCGAAAGAGAGAGAGAGCGTGGCACAATGTCATACTTTCTGTCATACTTTTACCCCATTGCACATCTGCTCTCTTCTTTGTCTCCTTTATCTTATGCTTAACTTCCCTTCTCTTTACTTTGAACCTCTCATACGATTCCCTCGTCCTACATGTACACACACACACACACACACACACACACACACACACACAACCACAATGTGTGCAATGTGTTTGTATGCGTGTGTATGTATTATCATTATTAATGCTGTTTTTATTATTGTTATTGTTATTATCATTATTATTATTGTTGTCATTATTGTTATTGTTTTCATTGGTATTTTTTTATTATTATTACTATTATTATTGTTATTATTATTATTATTACTATTATTATTATTATTGTTGTTGTTATCATTATTGTTATCATTATCATTTCTATTATACCATTATTACTATTATCATTATCATTATTATTACTATTATCAATATTATTATTATTATTATTTTTATTATTTTTACTATCATTATTATCATTATCTTTATTGTTATTAGTATTATCATTATTATTATTAATATCATTATTATTATTATTATTATTATTATTATTATTATTATTATTATTATTATTATTATTATTATTATTATTATTATTATTATTATTATTATTATTATTATTATTATTATTTATTATTATTATTATTACTATTATTATTACTATTATTACTATTATTATTATTAATACTATTATTATTATTATTATTATTATTATTGTGGATAGGAGGTAAGGGAACACGGGCTGAGGGAAATACTTTTATTCCTGACTAGTTTCGCCTGAGTGGCTTCTTCAGAGGAACACTCAGGCGAAACTAGTCAGGAATAAAAGTATTTCCCTCAGCCCGTGTGCCCTTACCTCCTATCCACATTCGTCACAATGTATACACATTATTATTATTATTATTACTATTATTATTATTATTATTATTATTATTATTATTATTATTATTATTATTATTATTATTATTATTATTATTATTATTATTATTATTATTATTATTATTATTATTATTATTATTATTATTATTATTATTATTATTATTATTATTATTATTATTATCATTATTATTAATTATTATTATTATCATTATTATTAATTATTATTATTATTATTATTATTATTATTATTATTATTATTATTATTATTATTATTATTATTATTATTATTATTATTATTATTATTATTATTATTATTATTATTATTATTATTATTATTATTATTATTATTATTATTATTATTATCATCATTATTATTTTATACCAGAATACCACAGGAAAAACCTTTGGTCCGTGAAGTGGTAAAGAACTTCCTGGACGAAGGAGCGAGCCATTGAAGGAGTCTGTGCGAGTCGACGCCAGACGAATTTCGTCACCGACGAAGATTCTCCGGTCTCGATAAGGGTTGACCCTTTAGTGACGAGTGATGAACTCTCTATGGTCTTTGTTCTAGCAGAAACCAGGCAATTTTATTCCGAGAAATCCCTTGTTTTTCGTGATCAAGAACCTTGACGATGAAGGTCTGTGGACGCATTGAAAGGTGATGGATTGCTCAGTATTAATTAATTTCTTGAAGGCATTTTCTTTATACCTTAGAAAGGTCTTAATCTCTTTTGGAAGTGTAGAGATGACTCTACCGTAGTCGGTCATCGTTGCCAGATTCGGATTTCGGCTCCCTCGAGCCTTCTTCAGTAGCGATGATGTTCGTCTTCTCGTTGGTGTGGTTCTTACTCTATGGTGGTCTTAGAGAGAATGGTTCCGTGCTGAGTTGTGCTCGTTAATATCGGTTCAGTGGGGACCCTGGCGTTCGTCCTCATTCCTGATTGGCTGAGACCGATATTCGCGTCTTCTGATTGGTCCGCGGCCGTGCGTCTTATGCCAACTAAGACCCGCAGATCGCTGGTTTCTCTGGCGTTCGTCCTCACTCCTGTTTGGCTGAGACCGGTATTCACGTCTTCTGACTGGTCCGCGGCCGTGCGCCTCATGCCAACTAAGACCCACAGATCCCTGGCTTCTGAATAGTCCGCGGCCGTGCGCCTTTCGCTGGTTTGAATGTTAAGATTAGGAGATAATTCTTTGATGTATAATGCTTCTAATATAGGGAGGCGTCTTTCATCATTACACGTGTCCAGGATCTCTGTGCCATCTTCTAAGATATCTCGGGTAAGGGTGACATAGTGCATTTGTCTCAGGTGGTAATTCGGTTCTCTAGAAGAAAGGTGGTACGAAAGTCTTCGAGATAACTTCATAGATGTCATGCCAATGTAGGAAGATGGGAGGGTTTCACAGACCCCTCTATTGAAATTAAACCTGTAAATGACATACGATTTTTGAAATGTCTCCGTGCATTGTTGCGGACTAGTCTTAAGAAGGAGATGGCTAGTCTTCATAGACTTATAATAAACAATAAAAATTAATATTTTGTCTGGACCTGTTGGCTTGATGTTCTGTTTTATTGTTTTCTTCATAATTCTCTTATCTTCTTTGTAAGCTGTTGAGAAGGTGGCATTATAGTACTGGTTTATTTTGTTTTTATTATTCTCTTTATGTTGGTTGTTGTTACGGTTCTTGTACTAGTTATCAATAATCTTAGAATTCTGACGTCATATATCCTTTTCAGTAAAACCGTTATTAATCAATACTTGGGTGGAGCGTTCCATCTCGTAGTGTACTTGATGCCAGAAGCTGCAGTGTGTTAAGCCGTGGAGCCGTGGATAAGTGCATAAGTGGAGCCGTGAAGCCGTGGAGAAGTGGAGTCGTGGATCAGTGGAGCCGGGGAGCCGTGGAGCCGTGGAGCCGTGGAGCCATGGAGCCGTGGAGCCGTGGAGCCGTGGAGCCATGGAGCCGTGTGGCCATGGAGCCATGGAGCCATAGAGCCGTGGAGCCGTGGAGTCATGGAGCCGTGGAGCCGTGGAGCCGTGGTGCCGTGGAGCCGTGGACCTGTGCACCCGTGGAGCCGTCGACCCGTCTACCCGTTGACCCATGCAGTCGTGGAGAAGTGGAGCCGTGGAGCTGTGGAGCCGTGGACCCATGGAGAAGTGGAGCCGTGGAGCCGTGGAGCCGTGTAGAAATGGAGTCGTGGAGCACTGGAGCCGTGGAGCCCTGGAGCCGTGGAGCCGTTGAGAAGTGGAGCCGTGGAGCCGTGGAGACGTGGAGCCGTGGAGCCGTGAAGCCGTTAAGAAGTGGAGCCGTGGAGCCGTGGAGAAGTGGAGTCGTAGAGTCGTGGAGCCGTCTAGAAGTGGAGCCGTGGAGCCATGGAC
>NW_027467721.1:720020-722520 GCF_046742065.1 Oratosquilla oratoria | reverse complement strand
GAGCCGTGGAGCCGTGGAGCCATGGAGAAGTGGAGCCATGGAGCCTTGGAGCCGTGAAGCCGTGGAGAAGTAGAGCCTTTAAGCCGTGAAGAAGTGGAGTCATGGAGCAGTGGAGCCGTGGAGCAGTGGAGCCGTGGAGCTGTGGAGCCGTGGAGCCGTGGAGCCGTGGAGCCGTGGAGCCGTGTAGCCGTGGAGCTATGGAGTTGTGGAGTCATGGAGCCGTGGAGCCATGGACCCGATGACCCGTAGACCCGTGGACCCGTGGACCCGTGGACCCGTGGACCCGTGGACCCGTGGACCCGTGGACCCGTGGACCCGTGGACCCGTGGACTCGTGGAGACGTGGAGCCGTGGAGCCGTGGAGCCGTGGAGCAGTGCAGCCGTGGAGCAGTGCAGCCGTGGAGCCATGGAGCCGTGGAGCCGTGGAGCCGTGGAGCCGTGGAGCCGTGGAGCCGTGGAGCCGTGGAGCCGTGGAGCCGTGGAGCCGTGGAGCAGTGCAGCCGTGGAGCCGTGGAGCCGTGGAGCCGTGGAGCCGTGGAGAATTGAATCCGTGGAGCCGTGGAGAAGTTGAGTCGTGCAGCAGTGGAGCCGTGGACCCGTGGACCCGTGGAGCCGTGGAGCCGTGAAGCCGTGGAGCCGTGGAGCAGTGGAGCCGTGGAGCCGTGGAGCCGTTGAGAAGTGGAGCCGTGGAGCAGTGAAGCCGTGGAGAAGTGGAGTCGTGGAGCATTGGAACCGGGGAGCCGTGGAGCCGTGGAGTCGTGGAGCCCTGGAGCCGTGGAGCAGTGGAGTCGTGGAGCCGTGGAGCCGTGGAACCGTGGACCCGTGGACCCGTGGACCAGTGGACCCGTGGACCCGTGGACCCGTGGAGCCGTGGAGAAGTGGAGCCGAGGAGAAATGGAGCCGTGGAGCCGTGGAGCCGTGGACCTCTGGAACCGTGGAGCCGTGGAGCCGTGGACCCCTGGAGTGGTGAAACAGTGGAACCGTGGAGAAGTGGAGGCGTGGAGCCGTGGAGCCGTGAAGCCGTGGAGCCTTGGAGCCATGGAGCCGTGGAGCCGTGGAGCCGTGGAGCCGTGGAGCCATGGAGCCGTGGAGCCGTGGAGCCGTGGAGCCATGGAGCCGTGGAGCCGTAGATTCCATGGAGCCGTGGAGCCATGGAGCCATGTAGCTGTGGAGCCGTGGACCCGTGGACCCGTGGACCCGTGGACCCTTGGACCCTTGGACCCGTGCACCCGTGGACCCGTTGAAAAGTGGAGCCGTGGAGCTGTGGAGAAGTGGAGCCGTGGTGTCGTGGAGCCGTGGTGTCGTGGAGCCTTGGAGCCGTGGAGACGTGGAGCCGTGGAGCCGTGGAGCCGTGGAGCCGTGGAGCCGTGGAGCCGTGGAGCCGTGAAGCCGTGAAACCGTGGAGCCGTGGAGCCATGGAGAAGTGGAGCCGTGGAGCCGTGGAGCTGTGGAGCTGTGGAGCCATGGAGAAGTGGAGAAGTGGAGCCGTGGAGCCTTGCAGCCGTGGAGCTTTGGAGTCGTTGAGCTGTGGAGCCGTGGAGCCGTGGAGCCGTGGAGTCATGGAGCCGTGGACCCGTGGTCCCGTGGACCCGAGGACCCGTGGAGCCGTGGAGCCGTGGAGCCGTGGAGCCGTGGAGCCGTGGAGCCGTGGAGCCGTGGAGCCGTGGAGCCGTGGAGCCGTGGAGCCGTGGAGCCGTGGAGCATTGGAGTCGTACAGTCCGGGAGTGAGACGCTGCTGGAACCACAAAAAAAAGCACCCACTCTCTCTCCTCTCTATCTATCTCTTTGAGTGTCTCTATGTATGTATCTATACATCTCCATCTTGCCTATTTGCATCTCTTTCACTCTCTCCCTTCTTCTCTTTTCTTATATTTTCTTTATCTAAATATGCTTGTATAGTTATATACATACATGTCTTATATATATATATATATCTATATATATATATATATATATATATATATATAAAGAAATTGGCTATATTACCTTATACGAAAAGGACTTGGAGATTTTACTGAAGAACCTGAAGAACACTTGTTCGATTGCCTTCAAATTCTAACAAGAAAGAACATTGTAGATGTTGTTTTTAGATGTAAATATAACACAATTATAATTGTAACTAAAATGTTGATGATGAGACTTGCAAAAAGAAATTGACAATGTTACCTTATACATATACACGTAAAGAACTTTGAGAACCTGGACATCGATCGATTGGCGTTTTTTTTTTTTTTTTTAAACAACCATTAGTAATTGTTAGCCAAATCCCATTATGAAACTTGCCGAAATAAAATTACTATATCACCTTGTTCGTATCCACACAAAGGACTTGAAAAAGACTTTTACAGAAAGAAGCTGGAGAATACTAGGTGCGTTCTCACCTTGTCAGTGGATCAGTAGTTTCCAAATTTCTCTATTTACGCAATTTTCTTGTAAGAGGACATCACCAAGGGAAGAATTCTTGCTATGGCATGTGTGTCAAATTCTTAATTTTTTTTTTA
>NW_027467721.1:695020-715020 GCF_046742065.1 Oratosquilla oratoria | reverse complement strand
TAATAATAAATTTAAATGGCATTAATTATTAAAAAGTTTAGGATATACTAATAATGATAAGTTTGGAAATTACAATTATATCAAATAAAAGGTTTAGAATATACAAGTTTAGATAATACTAATAACGAAAAATTTAGAATATACTAATAATGACAACTTTAGAATATAATAAATTTAGACCACACAAATAATGGCAAGTTTAGAAAGTACTATCATTTATAACAATGAACATATTAGAATATACAAATAATGACATATCTAGTATATACGAATAATTAAAAGTTTAGAACATACTAATAATGACAAAATTTAGAATATACTAACAATGACAAGTTTCGAAGATACTATTAATGTGAAATTTAATACAAACAAAAATAATGACAAATTTAGAATATATTAATTATAAAAAGTTTAGAATATACTAATAATGACAAGTTTAGAATATACTCATGATGAATATTCTAGAATAAACTAATAATGACAAGTTTAGAATATACTAATTATAAATGTTTGAATATACTAATAATGACAAGTTATGAATATTTTAGAATAAACTAATAATGACAACATTAGAATATACTACAAGTAAGATGTTTAGGAAATAATAATTTGTACTAGAATTGACAAGGTTGGATTATACTAATACTGACAAGTTTAGGATGTATTAAAATTATAAGTTTAGACTTACTAATTATAATAAGTTTAGAGTATTGTAATAATGAGAAGTTTACTAACATAACAAGAATAACAAGTTGAGAATAGACTAATAATTACATGTATAAAGGTATTTTTAATGATAATGACAAGTTTAGGATATATTAATAATGACAAGTACACTAATAATGACAATTTTACAATATATCTCATTTTTAGTATATCAACTAAAAGTGAGATGTTTAGGATATACTAATAATGAAAAGTTTAGAATATAGCGTACGAGTTGATAATGACGAGTTGATACTACTAGTAATGACAAATTTAGAAGATTCTAATAATGACAACCTTAGAGTTTACTAATAACTACAACCTTAGAATATAATGACAAGTTCAGAATAAAATAATAGTGACATGTGTAAAAGATACTATTGATATCACTTTATGTTCTAATAGTGACAAGTTTAAAATACACTAAAAAGACAAGTTTAGAGTATACTAATAATATGTTTACAAAATAGTTATAGTGACATGTTTAGAATATTCTAATAACGACATGTATAGTGGATCAATGATAATCAATGATAACTTTAATGTAAACAAATAATGAGAAGCTTTGAATATAGTAATAATAACTAATGACAAATGTAGAATATAATAATAATGACGAGTCAATAATGACAAATTTAGAATATGTCGTTTAAGATATCATAAATATTACCTTCTAAACTTGTCATCATTAGTATATTCTAAACCTGTCATTACTAGAATATTCTATTTTTTTCATTATTAGTACACATCAAAGATATCATTAATAGTACCTTTTAAACCATCACCATTAGAGTGTTCTATACTTTCCATTAAAGTTATAATTAATAGTACTTTCTAGACTTCTCATTATACGTATATTATAAACATGTCAATATTAGTATATTCTAAATATATCTTCATTGATGTATCTCAACTTGTCATTATTAGTATGTTCTAAACTTGTCATAATATATCATATGAAATTTATCATTAATAGGACGTTATCATTAGTATATTCTAAGCCTGGCAATATGCTAAAGTTGTCATTATTCTAACTTTGTCATTATCATAATTTAAACTAGTATATTCTAAACATGTCATTAATAGTATATGCAAAACTCGTAATTATTAGTTAACTTATCATTAATAGTATATCCTAATCTTTATTATTGGTATATTCCAAATTTGCCATTATTAGTACACATTAAATTTATCATTAAAAGTACCTTCTAATCTTGTTTTATTATTACATTCTAATTTGGCATTATTAGTATGTTCTAAACTTATCATTAGTAAAAATTAAAGTAATTAATAGTACCTTCTAAACTTATAGTATAGTAAATACTGTCATTATTAGAATGTTCTAAACTTGTCTAAACTTGTCTAAACTTGTACACATCAAACTTTTTAAACTTGTCATCATTTCTTGTCATGATAGTACTATCATTAATAGTACTATCTAAACTTCAGTATATTCTAAACATGTATATTCTAAACATGTCTTCATTGGTATATTCTAAACTTGTCATCAATAGTATGATCTAAACTTGTCATTAATACTTCATATTAAATTCATCATTAATAGGACGTTCTAAACTTATCTTTATTTGTATATTCTAAACTTGGCAATTTTATGTTAATGATAAGTTTAGAACATACTAAAGTCATTAATAGTACCTTCGAAATTCATCATTAACAGTACCCTTTAAATTTGTAATTATTAGTATATTTCAAACTCGTCATTATTAGTAGTATCTTCTATACTTGTCATTATCGGAATATTCTAAACTTTTCATTATAAGTACCCATCAAAGATATCATTAATTAAACTTGTCATCATTAGAATGTTCTATACCTTTCATTATTAGTACACATTAAAGTTATCATTAATTGTACTTTCCAAATTTCTCAATATACGTATATTCTAAACATGTCTACATTGGAATATTCTAAACTTGTCATTATTAGTATGCTCTAAACTTGTCATTAATACCTCATATTAAATCTATCATTAAAGATGTCGTTATTAGTATATTCAAAACTCGTCATTATCAGTAAACTTATCACTAATAGTATCTTCTGATCTTTTCATTATTAATATATTCCAAGTTTGACATTATTAGTACACATTAAATCTATCATTAGTGAAAAATAAAGTTATTAATAGTACCTTATAATCATAAATAGCATCCTTATAATCATAAACAGCATCCTTTTAACTTGTAATTATTAGTATATTCTAAACTTGTCAATATTATTACACAAAGTTATCATTATCGTTAAAAACTTATCACTACTAAACTTTAATGTGTACTAATAGAAACAAGCTTAGAATATATATTCTAAACTTGTTTTTATTAGTACACATTAAAGTTATCATTAATAGTTCCTTTTCAACCTGTCATTACAAATATTCTATATTTGTCATTGTTAGTACACAATAAATATATTAATTGTATTTTCATACTCTTCATTATTAGTATATTCTAAAATTCTCATGATTACTACACATTAATGTTATCGTTAAAAATACCTTCTAATCTTGTTTTTTTTTATATTCTAAACTTGTCAGTATTAGTATATTCTATATTTTTTTTTATTAATTCATATCAACGTTATCATTATTAGTACCTTATAATCATAAATAGCATCCTTATAATAATAAACAGCATCCTTTTAACTTGTAATTATTACACAAAGTTATCATTATCGTTAAAAACTTATCACTACTAAACTTTAATGTGTACTAATAGAAACAAGCTTAGAATATATATTCTAAACTTGTTTTTATTAGTACACTTATTAGTATATGCTAAACTTGTCATTATTATTACATATAGTTAATAATTATAGTAAAATATAGAACAGTACCCTTTAAACTTGTAATTATTGGCATATCTTTCCATTATTAGTACTCATACATGTTCCTTCTAAACCTCTTTTTATTAGTATATTGTAAACTTCTGATTATTAGTATACATTAAAGTTATTAATAATACCTTCTAAACTTGTCAAAGTTAAATGCATTATTAATTTTTAAACTAGTTTTAAACTAGTTAAACTAGTTAAACTTTTAAACTAGTTATTATTAGTATATTACAAACTTGCCCTTATTAGTATATTTTAATTTTTCATTATTAGTACACATTGGTATATTGTAGTCTTTCCATTATTAGTACACATAAAAGTTAAGTATATTGTAAACTTGTCACATACCTTCTAAACTTGACATTATTTGTATATTACAAAATTGCTATTTCTAAATTTGTCATTGTTAGTGCACATTAAAGTTATCATGCAATAGTACCTTCTAAACTTATCATTAGTATATTCTAAACTTGTTATTACTAGTACACATTAAAGTTATCATTTAACTTGTCATAATTAGAATATCATAAATTTGTCCCTATAGTTGTCATTGTTAGTATATTCTAAACTTTTCATCATTAATACAGATCAAATTATTCAATATTAGTACATATCAAAGATATTTACTAGAACCTTCTAAAATTGTCATTATTAAAACATATTAAAGTTATTATAAATATAATTTTCTAAAATTTTGATTATTGATTATTGTTGTATATATCATTAATAGTACTATCGACAATATTCATTATTAATATATTCTAAACTTTTGATATTAAAATTATCATCAATAGTTCCGACTGAATATGTTATTCTTAGTATATTCTAAACTTGTTACTATCAGTGCATATTAAAGTTATCATTAAATGTATATTCTAAACATGTCATTACAAGTATTTTGTCAATGTTTCACTAATAGTACTCATTAAAGTAATTATTAGTACACATTAAATATTTTGATAATAGTACCTGCTAAATGCTATACCTTTTTTTATATATAAATTTGTCATTAGTTTTGAATATATTAACAATGACATGTTTAGAAGACACTACTAATGATAACTTTAATATGTAACTCAAAAGTTTAGAATATAGTAATAATGACAAGTTTAGGATAATGATAAACTCGGAATATATTATTATTACAAAGTGTAGGATATACTAATGATGGTAAGGATAACTTCAATGTATACTAATTGAAGTTTAGAATACCAAAGAAGATATGTTTAGTATTTACTAATAGTGATGTTTCGAATTTACGAACAATGACAACTTGAGAAAGTATTGTTAGTGATAACTAATGTGTACTAATAATGAGGGTTTAGAATATACAATTGACAAGCTTTAATGTTTACTAACAATGACAAGTGATGAATATGCCAATAATGACAAATTTAGAATATGCTAATAATGTCAGGTTTAGAATATACTTGTAATGACAAGTTTAGAATACACTAATACTAACAAATTTAGAAGGTATTATTAATGAAAAATTTAGTATGTACCAATAATAACGAGCTTAGAATATACTTAGAATCACAAGTTTAGAATAATGACATAACACTGTGCAACAAATTTTTGTTTATGTAAAGTTTGGTATGTTTATATACTAAATTTGACATGCTGATTACGAATATGACCTTGGTTTTGCCATAATAATGTCAATATTTTTTTTTATAAATGACATATCACACATTTTCATATTTATAGGGTAATTTTTCGGAATTGCTGTTCTAAAAAGAACATTTGCCACTTTGCGCATACAGTTTGTGAGTTTGATATGTTTATATAGTAACTTTGACATGCTGATTATGAAGCGAGCACAGCTGCAACACACAGGAACGCGTCACTGCAGCGTCAGTGTTGCTTGAACTGTCATAGACACCAATATCCAGTATACCTAGGGGTAACCCTGGACAGGACCCTCTCGTTTGCCACCCACATCCAAAAACTAAGAGGGAAAGTAAGCTCCCGTAACTCCATGCTCAAAAAACTAGCGGGAACAAAGTGGGGCGCAAATGCACACCCACTCAGAACATCTGCCTTAGCACTGTGCTATGCACCAGCAGAATACTGCGTTCCGGTGTGGAGTAGATCAGCCAACGCAAAGAAAATAGATCCAGTACTGAACGAAACCTGCAGAATCATCACAGGAACACTTCGCCCCACGCCCACCAACATCCTGTACAGAATCGCAGGCATAGCACCCCCAGATATTCGACGACGCGCTTTAGCAAAAGTCGAAAAGGGTAAACAAACCTCGGACACAAGGCACCCACTACACTCACATGTGCCTCCCCAAGTAGACTCAAGTAGCGAAAGAGCTTTGCCACCGTGGAGGATACCACCTGGTATGTTGCCCCACAATTACAGAATACAACAGTGGAAGGAGTCTGACAGCACAAGTCTCCCTAACAGTACAGTGCAAGGACCCAGTGAAGAGCTCTCAGATGGGGCACTGCTACCAAGACGCGAATGGTCCACACTAAATAGAGCAAGATCCAGAGTCGCCAGAACTGGTGACAATCTGGTTAAATGGGGCCAAATTAGACAACATTGACCTGGTCAAAGAACACTTGAATGGCTGTCTGTCTGGCGTGATAAGCTATGATGATGAGTATCATTAGTATCATTAAAGTTATCATTAACAGTATCTTTCTAAATTAGTCATTTTAGTACACATTCAATTCATTATCAATAGTACCCTCTACACTTGTCAAAATTTGTATATTATAAACTTGTTATTATTAACACATATCTAAGTTATCACTAAAAGCTTCTCTTTATTAGTACACGTTAAAGTTATCATTAATAATACTTTCTAAAGTTGTCATTGTTCGTATATTCGAAATATATCAGTATTAGTAAATACTAACATATCTTCTTTATTATTCTAAACTTGTCATTATTAGTACACATTAAAGCTATCATTATTAGGACCATTATTAGTATATTCTAAACTTGGCAATACTAATATATTCCAAAGTTTATAATTATTCAAAACTTGTCATTATTAGTATATTCTAAAATTGTGAGTATTAGTATATGTTAAAGTTACCATTATTACTGGCTTTTTAATATGACATTGTTAGCTTTTTTCAAAACTAATTATTATTAGTACGTATCATTAATAGCAACGTCTAATTATGTTATTATTAGTATTTACTAAACTTTACATTATCAATATAATTAAAACGTGTCATTATTGCTACACATTAACATTATTATTAATATAACCTTTTAAACTTTATTACAATATTGTAAACATGTGATTATGTGTACATAATACATGTATTATAACATGTGAATAATAACATATAATAACATGTGAATATGTGTACATATTCAAGTTATCATTAATAGTGCCTTTAAACTTGTCATTATTAGCATATACCAAACATTAATTATCAGAAGACATTAAAGTTTTTATTTAATACATTATAAGTTTGTCATTATTAGTACGTTCTCAACTTGTCATTATTAGTACAAATTATAGTTATCATATAGAACCTTCTAAAGTTGTCATTTTTAGTAATTTCTATACTTTTCCACATTAAAGTTATCAAGAATCTAAGCTTATCATTTATACTCTAATTATACACTGCAACAAAATTTTAGGAAAGTTTTGTTTATCTTATTTTTGTATCGTTTTTATATGTAGTTTTATTCGCTGATTACAAAAATCACCTCATTTTTGTTCTAGCATCAATAGTTATCTCATAAATGAAAACATGATTCTATAATCTCATCAATTTAACCAATATATAAAAGAAATCATGTTTGACCAAAAATAAAAAAGAAATGATATGGTTATATAGGTACTACATTTATTAGAACAAATAGAACAAAATCACCAAAAATGAGAATGACAGGTGTATTTCACACACTTTCTACGTCTAAACACAATAACACTAAAAGTGAACGCTTGAACGTGCTTTTCTTTTGTGCACTGTTGTGCACTGTCGCCCATCATAGATTCATTCCATCTTCCCTGATATCGCTTCTCCATAGTTAGAATGTCCTGGTGAAACCGTTCACCATGCTCTTCACTCACGTCTCCCAAATTCTCTCTGAAGAAGTCCAGGTGCGAATGCAAGTAGTGTAGCTTAACTGACATTCTGCAGCCAAGTTTTCTATAACATTCAATTAAATTTTCTACCAGCTCCTTGTAGTTTTCACATTTTTTGTTGCCCAAAAACCCTTTTACTATCAGCCGAAAAGCTTGCCATGCATTTTTTTTCAACACTTGACATTTTGTTTCCCAACTCTTCAGATGCCAACATCTTTCTTATTTGTGGCCCAATAAAAATGCCACCTTTGACTTTGGCCTCAGATAAGTTTGGGAACATTAAACGGATATGGCTTCACTTTGTGGGCTTGATGCTTTCATGAATTGTTTCATAAGCCCAAGCTTTATGTGTAGTGAAGGAAGCAATATTTTCTCTCTTTGAACAAGAGCATTGTTAAGTACATTGTGTGTACCAGGAGTTAATTCACTTCTGACAGGCCAATCTCTCCTGTGATCTGCTCTGCTGTCCCACAGACAGAGGAAACAAGAATACTTTGTATAACCACCCTGTAGTCCAAGCAGGAATGCTAGCATTTTGAAGTCTCCACATACATCCCAATTGTGTAATTGATCATGTCTATCAAAATCTTGACATTTTCATAGTCTTCCTTCATGTGAACAGAGTGTCCTACCGGAACTGATGGATGTTTGTTGCCATTGTGAAGCAATACAGCCTTAAGACTTGTGGTGGAGCTGTCAATAAATAAACGCCATTCAGAAGAGTTGTACTCAATGCCTATTTCACAAAAAAGAATGGCAACATCAGAGCAGTAACAAAGCAAATTGCCTTCCAAAACTTTGTAGAAACTGGAAAAAGTTAGATGCCTTTTCCTGTACACAGAAATCTTGCAACTAGGGTCTAATAAATTCCACTCCTTTTTCCTTGGTAAGTCATCTAGTTCGGGTTGTGTTGGAAAATGTGGGGAGCTGCTTGATCCTGCTATATTGAAGGTATCATTATCGCTATCTTCAGAGTCATCAGTTTCTGCAATCACGGATAAGGAAGGAGGAGTTGGAATAGGTAAATCTTCACAATGTGGCACGGGAGCAATAGAAGATGGAATGTTCGGATATACAACAGCAGTTCTTCTATCCTTACCCTTCTTGTACTTAGATATGTCGACAATGCAAAAGTAACAGTCATCATGGTGGTTAGTTGGTTCTCTCCAAATGCGAGGAATTGCGAATGGCATACACTTGCGACTGCCACGTAACCACCCTTCCAAGGTTGACCGACAACTTCCACAGCATACATGAGGTGCCCATGGTTTGTCCTGATCACCCATAGGCATACCAAAATAAGCCTCATAAGCAATGAAACACTTTGATCCCTGTACAATCGTGTGTTTGGTCTGCTTGGGGCTGATGTAATATCCGCAGACAAAACAGAAAGAGTCTGGAGACAAACGGCAAGATCTGCTTTTGGTAGCCATAGCTATACAATCTGAAAAGACAAAAACACGTGCTATAGCAAAGGGAATTAAGCATTCACTTGCTAACTAGATTACACAGTGAAATACCTAAGCATTTACAAATATAGTAACATAACAATAGAGAATCGAACATATGATCTCAACGCAACGCACCTCACTCTATGACAGTTCAAGCAACACTGACGCTGCAGTGACGCGTTCCTGTGTGTTACAGCTGTGCTCGCTTCATAATCAGCATGTCAAAGTTACTATATAAACATATCAAACTCACAAACTGTATGCGCAAAGTGGCAAATGTTCTTTTTAGAACAGCAATTCCGAAAAATTACCCTATAAATATGAAAATGTGTGATATGTCATTTATAAAAAAAAATATTGACATTATTATGGCAAAACCAAGGTCATATTCGTAATCAGCATGTCAAATTTAGTATATAAACATACCAAACTTTACATAAACAAAAATTTGTTGCAGTGTTATGTCATTATTCTAAACTTGTGATTCTAAGTATATTCTAAGCTCGTTATTATTGGTACATACTAAATTTTTCATTAATAATACCTTCTAAATTTGTTAGTATTAGTGTATTCTAAACTTGTCATTACAAGTATATTCTAAACCTGACATTATTAGCATATTCTAAATTTGTCATTATTGGCATATTCAACACTTGTCATTGTTAGTAAACATTAAAGCTTGTCAATTGTATATTCTCAAGTTGTCATTGTTCGTAAATTCGAAACATCACTATTAGTAAATACTAAACATATCTTCTTTGGTATTCTAAACTTCATTAGTATACATTGAAGTTATCATTACTTGTATCCTTACCATCTTTAGTATATCCTACACTTTGTAATAATAATATATTCCGAGTTTATCATTATCCTAAACTTGTCATTATTACTATATTCTAAACTTTTGAGTATTAATACATATTAAAGTTATCATTAGTAGGGTCTTCTAAACATGTCATTGTTAATATATTCAAAACTAATGAAAAATTTATATATATATAAAAAAGTATAGCATTTAGCAGGTACTATTATCAAAATATTTAATGTGTACTAATAATTACTTTAATGAGTACTAATAGTGAAACATTGACAAAATACTTGTAATGACATGTTTAGAATATACTTTTAATGATAACTTTAATATGCACTGATAGTAACAAGTTTAGAATATACTAAGAATAACATATTCAGTCGGAGCTATTGTTGATAATTTTAATATCAAAAGTTTAGAATATATCAATAATGAATATTGTCGATAGTACTATTAATGATATATACAACAATAATCAATAATCAAAATTTTAGAAAATTATATTTATAATAACTTTAATATGTTTTAATAATGACAATTTTAGAAGGTTCTAGTAAATATCTTTGATATGTACTAATATTGAATAATTTGATCTGTATTAATGATGAAAAGTTTAGAATATACTAACAATGACAACTATAGAATATCAGGGACAAATATAGGGACAAATTTATGATATTCTAATTATGACAAGTTTGGAAGGTATTATAAATGATAACTTTAATGTGTACTAGTAATAACAAGTTTAGAATATACTAATGATAAGTTTAGAAGGTACTATTGCATGATAACTTTAATGTGCACTAACAATGACAAATTTAGAAATAGCAATTTTGTAATATACAAGTAATGTCAAGTTTAGAAGGTATGTGACAAGTTTACAATATACTTAACTTTTATGTGTACTAATAATGGAAAGACTACAATATACCAATGTGTACTAATAATGAAAAATTAAAATATACTAATAATGGCAAGTTTGTAATATACTATTAATAACTAGTTTAAAAGTTTAACTAGTTTAACTAGTTTAAAACTAGTTTAAAATTAATAATGCATTTAACTTTGACAAGTTTAGAAGGTATTATTAATAACTTTAATGTGTACTAATAATCAGAAGTTTACAATATACTAATAAAAAGAGGCTTAGAAGGAACATGTATGAGTACTAATAATGGAAAGATATGCCAATAATTACAAGTTTAAAGGGTACTGTTCTATATGTTACTATAATTATTAACTATATATAATAATAATGACAAGTTTAGAATTTAGAATATACTAATAAGTTTAGAAGGTACTAATAATGATAACGTTGATATGAATTAATAAAAAAAATATAGAATATACTAATACTGACAAGTTTAGAATATAACAAAAAAAACAAGATTAGAAGGTATTTTTAAAGATAATAAAAGAGGTTTAGAAGGAACATGTATGAGTACTAATAATGGAAAGATATGCCAATAATTACAAGTTTAAAGGGTACTGTTCTATATGTTACTATCATTATTAACTATATATAATAATAATGACAAGTTTAGAATTTAGAATATACTAATAAGTTTAGAAGGTACTAATAATGATAACGTTGATATGAATTAATAAAAAAAATAGAATATACTAATACTGACAAGTTTAGAATATAACAAAAAAAAAAACAAGATAGAAGGTATTTTTAAAGATAACATTAATGTGTAGTAATCATGAGAATTTTAGAATATACTAATAATGAAGAGTATGAAAATACAATTAATATATTTATTGTGTACTAACAATGACAAATATAGAATATTTGTAATGACAGGTTGAAAAGGAACTATTAATGATAACTTTAATGTGTACTAATAAAAACAAGTTTAGTAGTGATAAGTTTTTAACGATAATGATAACTTTGATGTGTAATAATATTGACAAGTTTAGAATATACTAATAATTACAAGTTAAAAGGATGTTGTTTATGATTATAAGGATGCTATTTATGATTATAAGGTACTATTAATAACTTTATTTTTCACTAATGATAAGTTTAGAACACACTAATAATGCCAGGTTTAGAACATACAGGATTAGTAGGTACTATTAATGATAGATTTAATGTGTACTAATAATGTCAAACTAGGAATATAGTAATAATGAAAAGATCAGGAGATACTATTAGTGATAAGTTTACTGATAATGACGAGTTTTGAATATACTAATAACGACATCTTTAGAATATACTAGTTTAAACTATAATTATAAAGACAAGGTTTAATGCCAATTTTAACATATACTAATATTGCCAAGTTTAGAATATAGTAATAATGATAGATTTAATATGAGGTATTAATGACAAGTTTAGAGCATACTAATAATGACAAGTTTAGAATATTCCAATGTAGACATGTTTAGAATATACGTATATTGAGAAATTTGGAAAATACAATTAATGATAACTTTAATGTGTACTAATAATGAAAGGTATAGAACATTCTAATGATGACAAGTTTAATTAATGATATTTTTGATGGGTGCTTATAATGAAAAGTTTAGAATATTCCGATAATGACAAGTATAGAAGATACTACTAATAATGACGAGTTTAATATATACTAATAATTACAAATTTAAAGGGTACTGTTAATGATGAATTTCGAAGGTACTATTAATGACTTTAGTATGTTCTAAAATTATCATTAGTTTAGAATGTTTAGAATATTCTAGTTTAAATAATAATAATAAAGACATTTTTAACATAAAATTGCCAAGTTTAGAATATACAAATAAAGATAAGTTTAGAACGTTCTATTAATGATGAATTTAATATGAAGTATTAATGACAAGTTTAGATCATACTAATGATGACAAGTTTAGAATATACCAATGAATATACATGTTTAGAATATACTGAAGTTTAGATGACAAGTTTAAAAAGTTTGATGTGTACTTATAATGAGAAGTTTAGAACATTCTAATAATGACAGTATTTACTATACTATAAGTTTAGAAGGTACTATTAATTACTTTAATTTTTACTAATGATAAGTTTAGAACATACTAATAATGCCAAATTAGAATGTTCTAATAAAACAAGATTAGAAGGTACTTTTAATGAACTCCACACTTCCCAACCACTCCATCGATTGGACCATTTCCCACCCTAGCATTAAGGTCTCCCAGTACTATTACATTGACATTTCTTCCTAAACCCTCTATGCACTCATTTAAATCTATCCAAAAGGCCTCCCTTTCTTCCATGTTCTTCTCACTGCCCGGCCCATATGCACTTACAAAGACCCACATCTCCTTTCCCAGTTTCACCTTCATCCACATTATCCTTGAGGACTCCACTACCTGTTTACCTATCTCCTCACTTACTAGAATAGCCACCCCTTCCCTCCCTCGCCCTCTCTTCACTCCTGATAACCTCCCACTTACACTCCCAAACTTCCACTCACCCTTCCCTTTCAACTTAGTTTCACTCAAAGCCAACACATCCAACTTTCTTCTCACAAACATACTACCTATCTCTTCCCTTTTACTCTCATCTGTACCACATCCACGCACATTAAAAGACCCAAACCTTAGGGTGCTGGCCCGAGGCCCTCCAGCACCCCTTATGCCTTTCCTTTGATTTTTAGGAATTTGCCCCTTGGGGCTACAGGGAGAAGGATGCCTAGTCCCTCTCCCCGTCCCTTTCTTATCACCTCTTACGATCCAAGTGGGAAAACTTGGTGGCAGTATTCTTTTCCCCCACCACAGGGAAATTCCCCCAATCAGAAAGAGAATACTCAGAGAAATGGTACAGGACAGCAACAAGGGGTTCTTATTATTACGTATCATTATTAGTACATATTAAAGTTATCATTAATAGGCACTTTTAAACTCATAATTTTTGCTATATTTTAAACATGTCAATATTAGTTTCTTCTAAACTTGTCATTATTTTTTTATTCTAAACTTCTTATTATTACGTGTCATTATTAGTACACATAAAAGTTATCATTAATAGGATCTTGCTATATTTTGCTATACATTGCTATATTTTAAACATGTCAATATTAGTTTCTTCTAAACTTGTCATTATATCCTATTCTAGACTTTATCATTTGTATATCATAAACTTTTCAGTATTAGTACATTCTAAAGTTATCATTAATAGTAATTATTAGTATATTCTAAACTTGTAATTATTAGTATATTCTAAACTTGTCATTATTACTAAGCTATCATTAGTTATCATTTTTAGTATATCCTAAACATCTCATTATTGGTACTTATTAAAGTTATCATTAATACTAAGCTATCATTAGTTATCATTCATTAGTTATATCATTAGTTATATCATTAGTTATCATTCTTTAGTTCCTTCTAAAACTGCCATTTTTTAGTATATTTGCTGATCTTTATTTGTAAATCTTAAACTTATTATTAGTATACTCTAAATATGTCATTGTTAGTATATTGAAAACTTATTATTAGTAAGTATCAGTTATCATTAATAGCAACTTCCAATTTGCTATTTTTAATATTTTCTAAACTTTGTATTACTAATATACTTCAAATTTGTCATTATTACTACATATTAACGTCATTATTAGTGCTCATTAAAGTTATAATTAATAGTGCCTCTAAGATTGTCGGATATTCTAAACTTTCATATATTTCATATATTTTCATATATTTTCATATATTTCATATATTTCGTATATTCTAAACTTATTATTATTAGTATATTCTAAACTCATTATTGGATTAGTACACCTTAATGTTGTCTTTATTAATGCACATTAAAGTTATTATTAATAGTACCTTGTAAACTTATATGCTAAACTTGTTATTGTTAGTACAAAATAAAGTTAATATTAGTAGAACCTTCTAAACTGATCGTTATTAGCACATTCCACACTTGTCATTATTTCTAAACATTAAAGTTACCTCTAACAGTATCTTCTGAACTTGTCAATCTTAGTATATTCTAAATGTAATTTTAGGTATATTCAACCTGTGATTATTAGTACATATTAAAGTTATCATTCGTTCTATCTTCCATACATTACTAGTATATTCTAATCTTGTCATTATTAGGACTCATTAAAGTTATAGTTAATAGCACCTTCTTAATTTGTCATTGTTAGTACATTATAAACTTGTCATTATTGGTACACATTAAACTTATCAATTATAGTACCTTCCAAACTTGTCAGTATTAGTGTATTCTAAACTTTTCTTTATTAGTATATTATAAACCTGTCATTATTGATACATATTAAAGTTATTATTAGTAGTATCTTCTAAACACATTAAGAGTACTTTCTAAACATCATTATTAGTATATTCTAAACTTGTCATTATTAGTAAACATTAAGGTTATTATCAATATTACCTTCTTAGCTTGATATCATTTGTATATTGTAAACTTGCCTTATCAAAAATACCTTTTTTTATTAGTACATGTTAAAACTATCATTAGTATATTCTAAACTTGCCATTGATGGTACACATTAGAATTATCATTAATAGTATCTTTAATCTGATCATTATTAGTATGTTCTATAATTATCATTATTAATATTAGTTATCATGAACAGTATTTTCATTAAACTTGTCATTATTAGTATAATCTAAACTTTCTTTAATAGTACTCGTTAAAGATATTGCAAAGAGAATCTTAATCTTGTCAGTATCGATATACATTAAAGTTATTATTACTATTATATTCTAATCTTGACATTATTACAACACAATGAAATGATCAAAAGTACCGATTATTACCACATTCTAAATATGACATTATTTGAATAATGGTATGTTCAGAATATACTAGTTTGAATTATAATAACAATGACAAGGTTAGAATAATGACAACTTTAACATATACTAAAATTGTCAGACTTAGAATATACTAATGATAACGTCCTATTAATGATAAATTTAATATGAACTATTAATGACAAGTTTAGAACATACTAATAATGACAAGTTGAAGACACATTTAGAACATACCAATATTAACATGTTTAGAATATACGTATAATGAGAACCCTAGAAAGTACTATCAATGATAACTTTAATGTGTACTAATAATGAAAAGTATAGAACACTCTAATGGTGACAGGTTTAAAAGGTACTATTAATGATATCTTATAATGACAAGTTTAGAACATTCTAATAATTACAGATTTAGAAGATACTATTTAGAATACTATTTAGAATAATTATTATATACTAATAACGACATGTTTAGAATATACTAATGATGACAAGTTTAGAGGGTAATATTTATGATAACTTCAATGTTTACTAATAATAGCAAATTTAGAATATACTGATAATAAGAAGTGTGCGATTAATGATAAATCTTATTTCCACAAATAATGTCAAATTTAGAATGTGGTACTAATCGGTACTTTTGATCATTCTATTGTGTTGTAATAGTGTCAAGATTAGAATATAATAGTAATAATAACTTTAATGTACTGACATGATTAAGATTCTCTTAGCAATATCTTTAACGAGTACTATTAAAGAAAGTTTAGAATATACTAATAATAACAAGTTTAATGTGTCATAATGTCATATTTAAAAGGTACAATTAATTGAAACTTTAATGTGTACTAATAAGGAAAAGTTTAGAGCTTTTGAATAATGACTAATAATAACAAGTTTAGAATACACTAATAATGATTACTAAATGATGTTTGAATTATACTAATAATGACAAGTTGAAAAGGAATTATCAATGGTAACTTTGATATGTCCTAGTAATGACAAGTTTAGAATATACGATTAATGACACTTTTATGTACTTCTAATAAAAAAAAACTTTAATGTGTACTAATAATGACAAATTAAGATTATTGTATTAATGATAATTTTAACGAGTGCAAGTTTAGGATATACCAATAACGACAAAATCAGAAGATTCTTTTGATAACTCAAATATGTACTAAGAATGACAACTTTAGAATATATAAGGTTATACAAATTTGGAATCTCCTATTAATGATAACATTAATGTGTACCAATTATAAAAGTTGAGAATATACTATAATGGGTAAGTTTTATAACATACTAATAATGACAAGTTTAGAAAGTACTATTAATGGTAAGTTTAATGTATAGTGATTATGATACGTTAAGAATATACTTATAGTGACAAGTATAGAAGATACTAATAATGACAAGTTTACAAGATACTCTTAATAATAACTAATACTAATAATGATGATTATAGAACATGCTAATAATGATCATATTAAAGATACTATTAATGAGAACTTTAAAGTGTACTATTAATGACAAGTTTAGAATATACTAATGATGAAATTTTAGAATATCTTATTAATGATAACTTTAAAGTGTACCAATAGTGGCAACCTTAGAATATGCAAGTACATGTTGAGAAAGTACTATTAATGATAACTCTAATATGTACTCATAATCACATGTTTAGAATATACTAATATCGATAAGTTTAGAAAGTACAATTAATCATAACTTTAATATGCACTAATAATGGCAATTGTAGAGGATACTGATAATAACAAATTAGAAAATATTATGAAAGTTGAAAATATACTATTATGGGTAAGTTTATAATATACTAATAATGACAAGTTTAGAAAGTACTATTAATGGTAAGTTTAATGAATAGTAATAATGATACGTTAAGAATATACTTATAATAACAAGTTGAGAACATACTAATAATGAGAAGTTTACAATACAAATAATGATCAGATTAAAGATACTATTAATGATAACTTTAATGTGTACTATTAATGACAATTTCAGAATATACTAATAATGAAATTTTAGAACATTCTACTAATGATAACTTTAAAGTGTACCAATAGCTTAGAATATGAAAGATAATTACATGTTTAGAAATCACTATCAATGATAATTCTAATATGTACTCAAGTGTACTAATAATCACAATTTGTACTAATAAAGGCAAGTTTAGAAGGTACTATTAATGATAACTTTAATATGCACTAATAATGGCAATTGTAGAGGATATTCTTAGTACATTCTAAACTTGTTACTATCAGTGAATATTAAAGTTATCATTAAAAGTATATTCTAAACATGCCATTACTAGTATTTTGTAAAATTTTCACTATTAGTACTCATTAAAGTAATTATTAGTACATATTAAAGTGCCTGCTAAACGCTATACGTTTTCTTTCTAAATTTCCCATTTTATTGTAAATTAAATTATACTTTGTCATATTCTAAATTTTTCATTATCATTTCGCATAGATTTTATCTTTAATAGTGCTTTCCAAACTTGTCATTATTAGTATATTCTAAACTTCTCATTAATAGAATTGTCTAAAGTAGATGGGTAAAATATTTATATATATATATATATATATATATATATATATATATATATATATATATATATATATATAAAAGTGTTAAATCCAAGGCAATTTGGATTCAGACAAAGACGATCATGCGTCACCAATTTAATATGTTTCTATCTAAGGCTAATAGATATAATACAAGAAAGAGATGGATGGGCTGATTGTGCATTTCTAGACCTAAAAAAAGCTTTTGACAAAGCACCACATAAGAAGTTGCTTAAGATATTAGAAACTGAAGGAGGAATACAGGGCAAACTGCGAACGACAAGTTTAGTAAGTTTAATGTGTACTCATAATTCGAAATTTAGAATAAACCAATAATGTTAAGTGTAGTTCATACTAATAGAGAAAATTTAGACTATACTAGTAATGACGTGTTCATACTATACAAAAATAACAAGTTTAGAATATACTAATAGTAACACGGTTTGAATATACAAAAAATACAAGTTTAGAATATTCTAATAATGAAAAGTTTAGAATGTACTAATGATAAATAATATTCTAATAATGACAAGATAACTTTAATGAGTACTAATAATAAGAAATTTAGGATATACCTACAATGACAACTTTAGAATAGACTATTAATGATAAATGTGTACCATTATTGACAAACTTATAATGTGCTAAATATAACAAATTTAGAACTTAAAATTATGATAATGGGAAGTATAGAATTTTTTTTTATCAATGATAACTTTTATTTGCACTAATATTGAAAGGTATAGAATTTACTACTAATGACAAGTTTAGAATATTCTGATAATAGCAACTGTAGAGTACACTATTAATGTGTACAAATAATGACAAGTTTAGAATATACCAATAAAGACAAATTTAGAATATACTATTAATGATACCCTTAATATGTACTAATGACAAGTTTAGAATATACTAATAATTAGAAGTTTAAAGTATACTAGTTTAGAAGATGTATTAATAATAATTATAAAGTTTACTAATAATAATGTCAAGTTTAGAACATACTAATAATGAAAACTTAGAATATAGTAATAATGACACGTTTAGTAAATTAACATGTTCATTAATGACACGGTTAGAATATACTAAAATGACAAGTTTAGAATATGCTAATAATTACATGTATAAAACAAACTAATAATGATAAGTTTAGAAGATATATTAATAACTTTAATCTGTACTAATTATAAAATTTTAGAATATTCCAATAATGTAAAGTTTAGAACATACTGATAATGAAAATTTTAAAAATGCTAATAATTACACGTTTAGAATATACTAAAACGACACGTTTAGAAGACGGTTAGAATATACTAAAAATGACAAGTTTACAATATACAACTAATAATGAGAAATAATGTGACAAATTTATTCAATACTAATAGTGAAAGGTTTTTAAGGAACTATTATAAATCAATCTAATGTGTTTAGAATATACTAATAATGACAATTTTAGAAGATACTACTAATGATAACTTGAATGTGTACTATTAATGTTTGGAAGGTAGTATTAATGATAACTGTAACGTGTACTCATAATGACAAGTTTAGAATAAAATAAAAATTACAAGTTTAGGAAATACTAACAATGAAATGTTTAGATAATAATAATAATGACGTTTAAATTATACTAATAATGACAAGTTTAGAAGGTATTATTTTTTATAACTTTAATGTGCACTAATAATGAAAATGACAAGTTTAGAAGCCATTATTTCTTATAACTTTAATGTGTACTAATAATGACAATTTTACGTTGAGAATATACCGAT
>NW_027467721.1:680020-687520 GCF_046742065.1 Oratosquilla oratoria | reverse complement strand
ACATTAATTCTTTTATGATTGAAATTTTTTAAAGCCTCAGAAATGGGCGAAGAAACATAAGTTATCCTTTGTAATGTCGTCATTTTTAGAAGCTCAATAATGAGAAGCAGAGACAGAGAGAATGTGGCTGATTTGAGGGGGCTGTGGGAGAGGTTTCTGACGGAAATAACGCGATTTGATTGCTTTAAGAAGTGAAACCTCTCCAGAGTACAATTGTTCAACAAGTTGTACTCCAGATGAACTAATTTTTCCGTGGATCAGGTCGATTTGGTCGACTTCCTCCTGTGACACGCTGTAGATGAAAACGGTGCTGAGGTCGATTAGATCCTCTTTTTGGCTGAAGAAGACGTTTTCCCCCTCTCGAATGGCCAAACCAAACTCTGTGATTTTGACAGAGCCTGTTCTGTCAACAAGGATGTTTCTTGCTGCCAAATCGCAGTGAACAACTCCGTCCTTGTGGACGTGGCGGAGTCCCTTAAGGCATTGAAACCAGATAGATTTCACTTCATTCTCGGTGAAGGAGAGAACCTGTTCGGCCATCCGTTTGACGGTGTCCTCGAGGCTAAGATCCATGATGTCCAGAACGAAGTAGACCTGATGGTTCTCCTCCTCTCTGATGACCTCTTGCAAAGAAATAACGTTTGGGTGTCTACCGAGGGTCCTGAATGAGACGATCTCTGTGTTCAGCCGGTCATACATCAAGTCAGACAGCCTGCGATACTGCCAGCCAGCCAACCGGCCATACTGCCAGCCAGCAAGCCATACAGCCATACAGCCAACCAGCCAACCAGCCAGCCATACAGCCAGTCAGCCTGCCATACAGCCAGCCAGATAACCAGTCAGCCAGTAATACAGCCAGCCAGCCAGCCATACAGCCAGCCAACATACCGACTATACAGGCAACCAACTGCCCATACAGCGAGGCCTCCAGCCAGCCAGCCATACAGCCTGCTAGCCGGTTATAAAGCCAGCCAGTTAGCCAGTTACCCATGCAGCCAACCAGTCGGCCATACAGCTAGCCAGCCAGCTACTTTTGTGATTTTTTTCCATTGCATAAGTATAGAAGAAAAAAAATCAATTCACATTTTTTGAAATATGAGTATATATATATCAGCCTCTTGCATACCGGATAGCACTTTATGCCTTATATTGTCTCTGCCGTTATTGAGGGACCTAGTGACAGCCCTAGGGATAAAATTTTCACAGCGTTCTTTTTGATCTCCACTCAAGAAGAATTCTTGTTATCTTTTATTTATCTATATTTCTTTATCATCGTTTTACTTATTTGCTTATCTTATTTATTTGTTTATTTTTTGCTTCCACCACCTCAGTGGTCATTGCCAGCGAAATGCAGATGACGTCTCCTCCTTCTTGATCCCCTTCCGTTCCGGGTGGCACTGTTTCTTGTACAGGTTGACTTTCAAAAATCCGGCAACCTCGGGACCTGAGGACTGCCGGATTTTTGAAAATGCCGGATTTTTGAAGTTTATAATTTTGTATGGTGTACCCCGTATATATCTAAAGATAATGGGAAAAATAAACACTAAGTGAAAAGCAAAGGAAATTTTATTATTCACGAACTAAATAAAATACAGTAAAGATAGTTATATAGAATTTTAATTCAATTTTAATAAAACATATAAAACTGATCCTCCGAAGAATTTTAATTAAACTAAATAAAATACTCCGTACTGTACTTCTTAGGAAAGAAGCTAAATAGCAGATGGGCTTTTTACACATAATGTCGTAAGTTTCACAAATGGTTCACACAGACACATTGGTACCAATTTTTTTTTTTTTTTTATATTTCCACTTTCTCTGCGATCGATAACGCGTTTTATGTCACCTTTCTTCTTTGTTGATTCCATATTGGGGCTATACAACAACAAATAAATGCTATAATGAGGAGAATAATGAGAAAAATGAGCAGGATTACTTGTTAGCAGGTGGAAGCATGAACCAACAGCTCGTAAGCGGCAGCTCCAGAAAACAGTGGCGCACCAACGCGGGAAATATGAAAATCAAAATGCGCTCCCGAAATCTGTCCCGGATTTCTGAAGGTTCCGGATTTATGGTTGCCGGATTTTTGAATGTCAACCTGTACTATGGCTGCCATCAGGTGGTTTTATTCACTTCTCCGTGGCGATCCCTTCATGAGGTCAAGTAGTTATAACATTATCATGCCATTCAAAACGGCCTAGAAAATGTGAGACAGTTTCATCATCAATATATTCAAAGGTGATGATGATGATGATGATGACGATGATGATGATGATGATGATGATGATGATGATGATGATGATGATGATGATGATGATGATGATGATGATGATGATGATGATGATGATGATGATGATGATGACGACGACGATGATGATGATGATGATGATGATGATGATGATGATGATGATGATGATGATGATGATGATGATGATGATGATGATGATGATGATGATGATGATAATTATTATCTTAACCATTAAAAAAAGTAAATGATATGAACTCGATTATCGCATATAATAATGATAAAAATATGATCAATATATACGCCGTTAAAGTTGAAAAAACACCATTATCATATCGTTCGAGTCGCTTTAAAAATATATAAATAAATTAGTTAATTCTTCCTTGAATTTTTAAAATAAATATACTACCATTACCATAACATTCCAACCATTTCACTGAAAATAGTATGAATATTTCGTTTCTAATGTCTAAACAAGCACCTGGCTTCGCCATGGGTGCTTGCGCGAATTTAGTGGCGTGTCCTTCGCGAAGTGCGCCTATAAACTATACGGCAGGCTGGCTCCGTACACCCTTCTCTGATTCCTTTACGTGACGTCGTCTGCGTTCTTCCCTGTCATCGGTCAACAAATATTTATCTTCCTCGATTAACGTATCAATCTTTGACACATCCCTTAAAGTGGCTTTTATCCTTTTTCTCGATGCCGCGATTTTCGCTTTCTTCTCTTTTCTGTTCACGTAACTGTTTTGCCTCTTCCTTTTTCTGTTGACGTAATAGTTTCTCGCGTAGTTTCTCTTCTTCAAGCCTTTTTTCCTCTTCTCACCTCTGCTTCGCCTGTTCCTCTATCTGTTTCTTCCGGTCCTCGGCTATCCGCATTTCGTCTTGTTTCTTCTTATTCTGCGCTTCTTCCCTTACTTTCTTTATCGCATACTTGTTCACTCGTTTGGAGCGTACAAACGCTTTATATGACATATCGAGATAGTGCATCTGATAGTTTCTGTGGTCAGATTTATTACCGTTCTTCACAAAATTTGAGCATCCGGCAAAGTAGTGTTTCATAAAATTGTCGGAAGCCACGTCCGTGGTATCCCCGTCAAAAATCTCTAATTCGTCAAACATTTCATTCTAATTCCCGTAGAGTGCTGTTAAATTTAAGGACTTTTCGATGAAACTCTCTTACCGACTCTTTGGTCGTGAAAGATTTGACTTTAGGATATAGAGCGGGGAATGTTTGACTATGTTCGGTCCTTAGCTGGTAAAGGTACCGTCTGTTGGACTGCAGGACGGCTTTTGGATTATTTTTTTTTTTTGTGATTTGTCACCCATTTCCAAAAGTGGCGTTGCCGCTTCTTCTTAATGGCCTCGGATTCCTCTGGTATTTCGCCGGTCAACAGCTTGATGACAACGTGTGCTGCGTAATAAGTGCGAAATACCTTTACGTTAGTGTACTCTGAGATGGAGACACGGATGTCCCCGTTTTACCGGATTGACATCTGACAAAGTTTATTTTTTATTGTATATAGATTCCTTCAATTTTCGAAGGGAAAATGCAACCATTACCATACTCTTGGTCCACTGATGGAGACAGAAAGTGACTTTCTTTTCATAAATGTCTCATAAATGAATAAATCGTTCACAGTGAGTACAAAGAAGAGGAGATTACATGACGATTGTATTTGTGTTCATCTAAGACTGTGACAAAGACCTTCTACCAGTGTGTCACATGCTACAGTAATGAGAGGTATAGAAGATACACACACACACACACACACACACACGCACACACACACACACACACACACACACACACACACACACACACACACACACGCACGCACGCACGCACGGACGCACACACACACACACACACACACACACACACACACACACACACACACACACACACACACACACACACACACACACACACACACACACACACACGCAGAAACGCTTTAATTAGCAGCTGAGGAGGAGGAGAGTAATTGTTTGCTGCAAGCCCTCTTTCTATATATGAAAATGAGGAGGAAATTAGTCTTAGTTTCGTTCCGTAGACCGAATGCCAGACCCTCGGGGCTTCACCTCAGGATGGGATAGATGATTCATTGTTCTTTTCAAGGTCAGATTAATCTTCATGTGTGGTTTTCCTTTAATTAACAAAGAGGAGGAGGAAAAGGAGGAAGAGGAGGAGGAGGAAGAGAAAGATGAAGTGGAAGAGGAGGAGTCCATTAACTAGGACGGGCAAGACGGAAACCTCGAGTCAATGGTCATCTATGATGCGCAGCCCGGTGGTCAGGCGGAAGGCACTCACGAAGTCACGTCTGCCTCACCGGAGGACATCGAGAGAAGATCCCGAGACCTCAACAGAGTGACACAGGAGAAATAGACGAAAGAGGACGTATTGATTGAACACCTCGATGGAAGATCTAATCGTAAAAATTAGAAAATAGACGGGGAAGAAAACCCTTGGCAAAGGACCTGGAGGGAAAAAGCTAAGTAAACGAACGATGCAAGAAACCTAACCAAAGGAAAAGAACTAGAAGGAGAACCTAGTCAGAGAAGCTAGGTAGAGGATCTAACTAAAGGACCTAGATGGGATGTCTAAACAAAAATCCTAAGAGGAGAACCTGAGAAAAATATCTAAAAGGAACTAGGAAGAAGACATGAAAAAAATGCGGCAAAAGTCTAAAAGGCAGCCCTAGGCAAAAGACCTAGATGGGAGATCTAGACAGAGGACCTGGGTAGAAAAGCTATTCAAAAAGCCCTAGAGGGCATCCCTAGGCAAAAGACCTAGACGGGAGACCTAGACAGATGATCTAGATACAAAACCAAGGAAAAAGTCCTACGGGGTAACCCTAGGCAATAGACCTAGACGGGAGACCTAGACAGCAGATCTAGGAAAAAACCTAGACAAAAAGTCCTGGAGGGGAATCCTAGGTAAAAGACCTAGACGGGAGACCTAGGCAGATGATCTAGGTACAGAACCTAGACAAAAAGTCCTAGAGGGCCACCCTAGGCAAAAGACCTAGACGGGAGACCTAGGCAGATGATCTAGGTATAAAACCTAGACAAAAAGTCCCAGAGGGCAACCCTAGGCAAAATACCTAGACGGGAGACCTAGGTAGCAGATCTAGGTACAAAACCTAGACAAAAAGTCCTAAAGGGTAACCCTAGGCAAAACATCTTGTCGGGAGACCTAGGCAGAAGATATTGATACAAAACCTAGGAAAAAAAGTCCTAGAGGGTAACCCTAGGCAAAAGACCTTGACGGAAGACATAGGCAGAAGACCTAGGTACAAAAGCTAGGAATAAATCCTAGACGGTAACCCTTGACAAAAAAAAATTCTTCTTCTTCTTCTTCTTCTTCTTCTTCTTCTTCTTCTTCTTCTTCTTCTTCTTCTTCTTCTTCTTCTTCTTCTTCTTCTTCTTCTTCTTCTTCTTCGCGTTATTCTTCTTCTTCTTCTTCTTCTTCTTCTTCTTCGCATTCTTTTTCTTCTTCTTCGTGTTCTTTTTCTTTTTATTCGCGTTCTTCTTCTTCTTCTTCGCGTTCTTCTTCTTCTTCTTCGCGTTCTTCTTCTTCTTCTTCGCGTTCTTCTTCTTCTTCTTCGCGTTCTTCTTCTTCTTCTTCGCGTTCTTCTTCTTCTTCTTCGCGTTCTTCTTCTTCGCATTTTTCTCCTTCGTCTTCTTCTTCTTCTTCTTCTTCTTCGCATTTTTCTCCTTCTTCTTCTTCTTCTTCTTCTTCTTTGTCGCGTTCTTTTTCTTCTTCGCGTTTTTCTATTTATTCGATTTCTTCTTCTTCTTCTTCTTCTTCTTCTTCTTCTTCTTCTTCTTCTTCTTTTCCTACTTTTTCTTCGCGTTCTTCTTCTTCTGCTTCTTTTTCTTGTTGTTTTTGTTGTTGTTTTTGTTGTTTTTGTTGTTGCTGTTGTTTTTCTTCTTCTTCTTCCTCTTCTTCTTCTTCTTTTTTTTCTTCTTCTTCTTCTTCTCCTTCTTCTTCTTCTTCTTCTTCTTCTTCTTCTTCTTCTTCTTCTTCTTCTTGTTTTCTGCGTTTTTCGTCTTCTTCGCGTTCTTCTTCTTCTTCTTTGTGTTCTTCTTCTTCTTCTTCCTCGCGTTTTTTTTTTCTTCTTCTTCGTGTTCTTCCTCTTCTACTTCTACTTCTGTTTCTTCTTCTGCTTCTTCTTCCTCTCCTTCACGTTCTTCATGTTCTTTTTTGCGTTCTTCTTCTTCTTCTTCTTCTTCTTCTCCTTCTTCTTCTTCTTCTTCTCGTCGACTTTACAGGTCAACCGTGAAATAGATTGAACAGCCAGGGCGATATAACACATTCCTGATGAAGTCCTACCTTTACCTCAAACCATTTACTCTCTCCATTTCTAATCCTAACAAAGGCCTTACCGACCATGCCATCTCCGTTTTGTAGGGTCGAGATGGCATGGTCGGTAAGGCCTTTGTCTTATAAGACGTAAGCCGCCTAGGCAAGGGTTCGAATCCCAGTGGATGAGTCTATTTCCAAAAATTGTCAAATGATAAAAACACTTGTCGGAAGACTAACCTGCATAAAGGATTTGATGAAATACATTACGTACCATGTTCTGTCCGAGTGCCCTCGGCGGAACGACTGGGCCGTGAACCAAGTCGTTTCGTTTTGTAGGGTCGAGATGGCATGGTCGGTAAGGCCTTTGTCTTATAAGACGTAAGCCGCCTAGGCAAGGGTTCGAATCCCAGTGGATGAGTCTATTTCCAAAAATTGTCAAATGATAAAAACACTTGTCGGAAGACTAACCTGCATAAAGGATTTGATGAAATACATTACGTACCATGTTCTGTCCGAGTGCCCTCGGCGGAACGACTGGGCCGTGAACCAAGTCGTTTCGTTTTGTAGGGTCGAGATGGCATGGTCGGTAAGGCCTTTGTCTTATAAGACGTAAGCCGCCTAGGCAAGGGTTCGAATCCCAGTGGATGAGTCTATTTCCAAAAATTGTCAAATGATAAAAACACTTGTCGGAAGACTAACCTGCATAAAGGATTTGATGAAATACATTACGTACCATGTTCTGTCCGAGTGCCCTCGGCGGAACGACTGGGCCGTGAACCAAGTCGTTTCGTTTTGTAGGGTCGAGATGGCATGGTCGGTAAGGCCTTTGTCTTATAAGACGTAAGCCGCCTAGGCAAGGGTTCGAATCCCAGTGGATGAGTCTATTTCCAAAAATTGTCAAATGATAAAAACACTTGTCGGAAGACTAACCTGCATAAAGGATTTG
>NW_027467721.1:665020-672520 GCF_046742065.1 Oratosquilla oratoria | reverse complement strand
AATATGTGTATTTAAAAGTTACCAATAATGACAACTTTAAAATGTACCATTAATTGTAAGTTTAGAAAATACTAATAAAAATTTAGAAAGTAGTAATATTGATAATTTTAGAAAGTACTGATAATGCTAACTTTAGAATTTTCTAATAATAACTCTAGAATGTACTGGTATAATCGACAGTGCTAATATATCTTTAAAAAGTACTATAACGAAAACTTTATCTATCTTTATCATTAACTATTATCATTAACTTTATCATTATAAGTATCTTCTGAAGTTATTAATAACTTCAAAAATATCTTCAGAAGTTATTAACTTAAGAAGTTGCTAACTTCAGAAGATACTTATAATGAGAATGAGCTAATGATTATATTTTCGGAATATACAGATAATGAAGGTACTCAAAATTATATTTTTAGAAAGTACAAAAAAGATAAATTGTGATGGTACAGATAATAATAAATTCATATTCAAAAATTGCTATTAATGACAACTTTAGAAGCTACCATATTTTATTTATAAGTCTAGAAAGTACTAATGAAGCTATAGAAAGTACTAATAATAATAACTTTAGAAGGTTCTGATAATGATAACAGAAGGTATTGTTATAGTCGACAGTATTGATAATGATACATTTTAAAAACACTATAATGAAAACCTAATAATAATACTTATAAAGTCAGAATGAGCTAATGATTACATTTTTGGAATATACAAATAATGAAGGTACTCAATATCATAATGATATTTTGAGAAAGCACAAAAAAAGATAAATTGAGATGGCACAAATATCAAATTTGATATGTATATTTGAAATTTCCTAATAATGACAATTGTAGAAGGTATCATCAAACTTAGCAAGTACTAATAATGAACATTAGCATTAGAATTTTCTAATAATAACTAGAAGTTACTGTTATATTAGCCAGCACTAATAATGATATATTTCAAAAGTACTATAATGAAAATTATAAAATGTTCTAATAGTTATATCCCTAGAACTTTAGAGGAGGACAATAATTATGATCACTTTAGAATGTATTAATGATTAATAATGATAAATTTAAGACATACTCAAGTACTCCACAAAGTTGTCATTAAAAGGACCTAATATTTGTATTTCTAGAAGGTATAAATGAAATATTAATACATTCTGAAAATATTAATGATAATATTAAAAGGTATTAAAAACACAACGTAACATTTTTTTCAAAAGTTTTGTTTATTGTATTTTATTTAGAGTTTATTAATTCATTTTTCCTGCTGATTTCAAATATGCAATTATTTTTTCTGTATCATCGACCGTTATAGAAATACATATAATTTCAATGTTACCATGTATATTTTGGAATTGTTATGTGGTCTGCTACTAAATGTTTATCTAATTTTCTCTTTCAGATCAATGACTGAACTATTTACCTGTTAAGATGGCTACTAGAGGATGTGAAAATTCTCCTGATACATTTTGCTGTGTGTGGTTATTATATTGGGAAAAAACAAGTACTACATAAGATCGTGTGAGGTGCTAAAGTGTGGATAGCGTGCAGACTCTATTTCGGAATGCCCATGGGTGACCAGGACAAGCCATGGGCACCTCATGTGATATGTGGAAGCTGCCGATCTACTCTAGAAGGATGGCTGAGAGGTACAGGAAGGGCAATGCCTTTTGCCATTCCTAGAATATGGAGAGAGCCGAAGAACCATCACGACGACTGCTACTTTTGTATGATTGATGTAACGAAGTACAGGAAAGTGAAAGGAAGACAAGCTCTGCAGTATCCAGGCATACCATCATCTAGAGCACCTGTCCCACATTATGATAGCTTACCAGTACCACAACCACCAGAAAATGCAAGTTTATTTTGATCATACTCTCTTTACTTTTAATTAACTTCAATATTAAGTACTTAATATACATTCACTTTCCTAAAGATATATGGAATACTAATGCTATTCGTCTTTGTTGAAGTTGCTATATTTAGTTATTTCTTTCTTTCCAGATGGAAGATGCAATGGAAATTTCATCTGAAGGGTCAGCAGGTAGCAGCAGCCATGAAATGGGAGACGAAGATTTCGCACCAAGAACGACTTCGGAGCCTCACTTTCCAAGTCAGAGTGAGCTAGATGACTTCTTACATCAAGGATGAAAGAATGGAATCTACTAGGAGAAGACTGCAGGACATCTGTGTACCGGAAACGACATGAAGTCATTTACTATGACTTTAGTGATGATATGTGTTATTGTAAGGATGTTACTGGTTTGTTTACAGCCCTTGGACTCGAACATGATCCTGCAGAATGGCGACTGTTCATAGATAGCTCAACACGAAGTCTCAAAGCAGAATTGCTCCACAATGGTAATAAAAACCCATCTTTGCCTCTTGCACACTCAGTACAGAAGAAAGAAAACTATCATAATGTCAAACAGCTTCTTGAAAAAATCAATTATGCTGAATTCAAATGGGATGTTTGTGGTGATTTCAAGATGCTAGCCTTTTTGCTTGGCTTACAAGGGGGATACACAAAGTATTCCTGTTTTCTTTGTTTATGGGACAGCAGGGCTGATGATGATCATTATAATAAAGTTCATTGGCCCCCAAGAGTTGAACTGCAGCCAGGAATGTTAAATGTTCTCAGACAGCCTCTAGTAGATTCAAAAAAAGTTTTATTACCCCCCCCACTTCATATCAAGCTAGGGTTAATTAAACAGTTTGTGAAGGCTTTGGATTTTGGAGGCGAAACTTTCCAAGAAATTTGTCTCGTGTTTCCCAAGCTATCTGAGGTAAACAAAATGTTGAAGTCGGAGAAACTGGAAAGAGCGATGACGAAAGTTGAAAGAGAAGCTTGGTGTTCATTTCGTGATGTAGTTCGTGGATTCCTAGGAAATCACAAGGACCCTAATTATAAACAAATAGTGGCAAAGCTTTTTGAGAACTTCAGGAAACTTGGTTGTTGTATGTCCTTGAAGATACATTTCTTGCATTCTCACCTAGGTTTCTTCCCCGAAAACTTGGGGGCTGTCAGTGAGGAGCATGGCGAGAGATTTAATCAGGATACGCAACTATGGAAAGAAGATATCAAGGACGATGGAGTACTGCTATAATGGGAGATTACATATGGTCACTAGTCAGAAAAGACGAAAGCATCCATTCTAGAAAATCTCGATCGTCAAAGAACTTCTAATCATGAGAAGAGTCATCAAAACACTTGCAGTGCAAAGTTGTGTTGTTTATTTTGTTCTTACTAATATTGTAGCTCTTAAATACACTTCATATTATGAAAAAAATACTAGATGTTGTATAATTATCCTTAAAATGCTAAAGTAAATTGAATCAATTAACTACTGTAGAGAAAGGCTGCGTATATAAACATGAAAATATACAAATAAACAAACATGTGTTACATTGTGCAATTTTAGAAAGTACTGATAATGCTAACATTAGAATATTCTATTATAACTCTAGAATGCACTGTTATAATCGACAGTACTAATAATGATATCTTTAATAAGTACTATAACGAAAACTTTATCTATCTTTATCATTAACTTTTATCATTAACTTTATCATTATAAGTATCTTCTGAAGTTATTAATAACTTCAAAAATATCTTCAGAAGTTATTAACTTAAGAAGTTGTTAACTTCAGAAGATACTTATAATGAGAATGAGCTAATGATTATATTTTCGGAATATACATATAATGAAGGTACTCAAAATTATATTCTTAGAAAGTACAAAAAAGATAAATTGTGATGGTACAAATGCATATTCAAAAGTTACTAATAATGACAACTTTAGAAGGTACCATATTTTATATATAAGTCTAGAAAGTACTAATGAAACTATAGAAAGTACTAATAATGATAACTTTAGAAGGTACTAATAATGATAACAGAAGGTATTGTTATAGTCGACAGTATTGATAATGATACATTTTAAAAACACTATAATGAAAATCTAATAATAATACTTATAAAGTCAGAATGAGCTAATAATTACATTTTTGGAATATACAAATAATGAAGGTACTCAATATCATAATGATATTTTGAAAAAGCACACAAAAAAAAGATACATTGAGATGGCACAAATATTAATTTGATATGTATATTTGAAATTTCCTAATAATGACAATTGTAGAAAGTACCATCAAACTTAGCAAGTACTAATAATGGTACTAATAATATACTAATAAACATTGGTAGGTACTAATAGTGATAGCATTAGAATTTTCTAATAATAACTAGAAGTTAGTTATATTAGCCAGCAATAATAATAATATATTTCAAATATATTTCAAATAATTAGTACCATTATCATGACATTTCAAAGTTATCATTTTTAGTACCTTCAAATGTTTTGTATGAGTACCTTCATAATGATATGTATATTTGAAATTTCCTAATAATGACAATTGTAGAAGGTGCCATCAAACTTAGCAAGTACTAATAATGGTACTAATAATATACTAATAAACATTGATAGGTACTAATAGTGATAGCATTAGAATTTTCTAATAATAACTAGAAGTTACTGTTATATTAGCCAGCACTAATAATGATATATTTCAAAAGTACTATAATGAAAATTTTAAAATGTTCTAATAGTTATATCCCTAGAACTTTAGAGGAGGACAATAATTATGATCACTTTAGAATGTATTAATGATTAATAATTATAAATTTAAGACATTCTCAAGTACTCCACAAGGTTGTTATTAAAAGGACCTAATATTTGTATTTCTATGTGATACCAATAATAATTCTAGAAGGTATAAATGAAATATTAATACATTCTGAAAATATTAATGATAATATTAAAAGGTATTAATAATTGCATACTTAGAGGGTTAAATGATATCTTTACAAAATACAAAACATTTGAAGGTACTAAAAATGATAACTTTAAAATGTCATGATAATGGTAATTTGAAAAGGTAATCATATAAAATTTACAAGGCTGTAATAATGATTACATTAGAAGTTAATGATAATGATAACTTTAGAAAGTAATAACGATAATTTTATAAGGACCTAATATTTGTAATTCTATGTGAATATAACTAGAAGGTACTAAGAGAGATTAGACAATACTAATGCATTAGACATTATTAATGATAATATCAGAATGTATTAAAATTGTATACTTTTAGGGTACTGATAATGATATCTTTACGAGATACAAAACATTTGAAGGTACTAAAAGTGATAATTCTAAAATGTCATAATATTGATAATTTGAGAAGGTATTAATAATGTTAATTTTACAAAGCATTACATTAGATGTTAATGATAATTATAATGATAATTTTAAAAAGTAATTATTAATGATAATATCAGAATGTATTAGAATTGTATACTTTTAGGGTACTAATAATGATATCTTTACGAGATATAAAACATTTGAAGGTACTAAACGTGGTAATTTTAAAATGTCATAATGACGATAATATGAGAAGGTATTAATAATGTTAATTCCACACATTAGATGTTAATGATAATTATAATGATAATTTTAGAAAGTAATAATGCTAACTTTTGAAGATACCTAAAACGATATATTCAGTAATTACTAATATACGACTTTAGAAGGTAAAACAATAATTACTTTTGGATATACTAATAGTATTGACAATAAAAGTAGTAATAATGGTGATAATGATAATTTCAGAATGTATTAATAATGATTATTTCAAAAGGTAATAATAATGATGAATTTGGAAGGTACTAATAACTAGAAGCTTTTGAAGTTACTAATAATAATATACTTGAGAATTTGTTTATAATAATTTTAGACTACAATAGTAAGATAATTTTGGAAGGTACTAATAATAACTTTAAAAGTGGTTAATAATGAAAATTTTACATGGTACGAATAATGATAGTTTATTGAACTTACTAACAAATATATATTTAGAAGGTAGTAATAATAAATTTAAATGGCATTAATTATTAAAAAGTTTAGGATATACTAATAATGATAAGTTTGGAAATTACAATTATATCATCAATAAAAGGTTTAGAATATACAAGTTTAGATGATACTAATAACGAAAAATTTAGAATATACTAATAATGACAACTTTAGAATATAATAAATTTAGACCACACAAATAATGGCAAGTTTAGAAAGTACTATCATTTCTAACAATGAACATATTAGAATATACAAATAATGACATATCTAGTATATACGAATAATTAAAAGTTTAGAACATACTAATAATGACAAAATTTAGAATATACTAACAATGACAAGTTTCGAAGATACTATTAATGTGAAATTTAATACAACCAAAAATAATGACAAATTTAGAATATATTAATTATAAAAAGTTTAGAATATACTAATAATGACAAGTTTAGAATATACTCATGATGAATATTCTAGAATAAACTAATAATGACAAGTTTAGAATATACTAATTATAAATGTTTGAATATACTAATAATGACAAGTTATGAATATTTTAGAATAAACTAATAATGACAACATTAGAATATACTACAAGTAAGATGTTTAGGAAATAATAATTTGTACTAGAATTGACAAGGTTGGATTATACTAATACTGACAAGTTTAGGATGTATTAAAATTATAAGTTTAGACTTACTAATTATAATAAGTTTAGAGTATTGTAATAATGAGAAGTTTACTAACATAACAAGAATAAGTTGAGAATAGACTAATAATTACATGTATAAAGGTATTTTTAATGATAATGACAAGTTTAGGATATATTAATAATGACAAGTACACTAATAATGACAATTTTACAATATATCTCATTTTTAGTATATCAACTAAAAGTGAGATGTTTAGGATATACTAATAATGAAAAGTTTAGAATATAGCGTACGAGTTGATAATGACGAGTTGATACTACTAGTAATGACAAATTTAGAAGATTCTAATAATGACAACCTTAGAGTTTACTAATAACTACAACCTTAGAATATAATGACAAGTTCAGAATAAAATAATAGTGACATGTGTAAAAGATACTATTGATATCACTTTATGTTCTAATAGTGACAAGTTTAAAATACACTAAAAAGACAAGTTTAGAGTATACTAATAATATGTTTACAAAATAGTTATAGTGACATGTTTAGAATATTCTAATAACGACATGTATAGTGGATCAATGATAATCAATGATAACTTTAATGTAAACAAATAATGAGAAGCTTTGAATATAGTAATAATAACTAATGACAAATGTAGAATATAATAATAATGACGAGTCAATAATGACAAATTTAGAATATGTCGTTTAAGATATCATAAATATTACCTTCTAAACTTGTCATCATTAGTATATTCTAAACCTGTCATTACTAGAATATTCTATTTTTTTCATTATTAGTACACATCAAAGATATCATTAATAGTACCTTTTAAACCATCACCATTAGAGTGTTCTATACTTTCCATTAAAGTTATAATTAATAGTACTTTCTAGACTTCTCATTATACGTATATTATAAACATGTCAA
>NW_027467721.1:636229-653729 GCF_046742065.1 Oratosquilla oratoria | reverse complement strand
TGTGTATGTGTAAGGTCATAGCATTACCCATAGATCGGTCATACGAGCTCTGAGCTCTCTTCCGGTGGGAAATAGCTGTCGATCACGAGTCTAACACGTGATCCAAAGACCAAGGTGAATACATAACTCTCGTGGCCAAGGAGTTGTGCGTGTGTGTGTGTGTGTGTGTGTATGTGTGTGTGTGTGTGTGTATGTGTGCGTGTGTGTGTAAGGTCACAGCATTACCCATAGATTGGGCATATATGAACTCTGAGCACTCACCCGGGAGGATAATAGCTGTCGATCACGAGTCCAACACGTTGTCTAAGACCATAATGAAAAAAAGAAAAAACAGGTGAGAGACTCCTCGCACTCAAAGCCGAGATCACAGTCCATTACACCACAGTCGAAGTCGTCACGCGAGTTCGTGAGGTTTTCTTCGACAACGAACTGGCTATTACTTCGGAAGCCCCTTCTCCTTCGTGCCACCTTCCTAATGGTCCAGCTCCTCCCATGTCCTCCATTCGCCACATCCTCCTCTCCTCCGAAGAGTGGAGGGTGTGTGTGAGGAGGGGGAGGAGTTTCCTCGTGACGTCATGGTATCCCTTTCCTCGATCTTTTCTTTGTAGAATAAAGGTCTTCTTTGGCCACATCGCTGTCATGATATCTTATAATCTTATAAAGATTTTATCCTGGCCAACGCCAGAGGGTTTTACTCGTTTTGAGAAGAATGTATGATCATAGTGAGAGTGAGAATCATTTAAAGATATTTCTAGCGAAATGGAAAGGCAAAAGATAAAATGAAATCTCATAAAAAAGCGATAAATTAAAGTGAATAAATAAAGGAATAAATAAACAGGTAAGTAGAGAAAATATTAGGAATAAGTTGGATTAAGTTAGTATAGATAAAAATATATAAATAAATTAATGAAATAGTAGCTAAATTATTAAATGAATAAATTGCGATATATATTTACTCTGTCCCTATGATGACACGCTCCAGAAATATTATTCTGTCAAACACAAGACGATTTTATTCACAAGTTGGAGACTTTATTCTAGCTAGCATCTAACAACTTAATTTTGGTGAGGGAGGCCCTAACGATGGTAGGTTAAAAAAAAAAAAAAAAAAGCAAAGAACAAAGAAGTCTTCATTACCTGAACAGCTACCTTCATGGTCTTCCTTCGTCTTCTCTTCTTCTTATTCGTTCTCGATCCAGTTGGTCCATCAACCGCGTCTCAGGGTCTTGCTCCGAAATCGCTCTTCTTCACCCGTTCTCGGACTCTATGGGAATCACAATGAATAAGGAACCGGATCCATTTAAAAGATTCACCTCGGGTTCTTGCCCCAAAGGTGTTCTTCTTTGCCCAATGTCAACGTCTCCGGGAACCACGAAGAAGAAAGATCAGTATGCGTTGAAGAGAATCACCTCGGGTTCTTGCTCCGAAGTAGCTCTTCTTCGCCCGTTCTCGGACTCTGAGAACTACGAAGAAATAAGAACTGGATCCGTTTATGAGAGAATTACCTCAGGTTCTTGCCCCTAAAACGTTCTTCTTCGTCCGATCTCAGCCTCTCTGAGAATCACGAAGAAGAAAGATCAAGATCCGTTGAAGAGATCCAGGTTCGAAGACCTTCCCGGTGTGTTGGAAACCAGAAGCCTTAAATCCAGGACACTTGTGACCTTTCTCTTCTTCCAGTTTCTCCTTCTCCTGTTCTTAGTGACTTTATTTTAACCTTTTCCTTCACTCTCTCCCTTTCTTCCAACTCCTCTCCTTCTCTCCATCCTCTTTCCTCGCTCACTTCTTCCTCCTCCTCCTCCCTCCCCATCCTCCTCCCTCCTTCCTCGTTCACTACCTCTTCTTCCTTCTCATTCACCTTCTCGTTGCAAATCAATCCAGCTTCCTTCCGGGCAGATTTTTGAATTATCTTTTTCCTTCGTCGATCGTTTCTCTTCGTTGTTGGGAATCGGTTCCGACATTTCTTGCTGAGTAAGTTTCTTAGTCTTCTTCTCCATCAAAGCGTGACGTGGTGGTCCAGTAATTAGCATGCTCGGCTCGAGTTCCACCTATGTTACTTATCTGATGCTATCTATTTATTTATTATCATTTTCTATTTTTATATTATTCTATTTCGTTCTATGTTTCTATATCTCATCAGGTGTTGACCTCTTAGTCTTCTTATTATTTTTTTTTCATTGTTATCATTGTTGAATCTGATATTTAATATTTGATATTTAATTAATTAATATTTAATGTTTAATATCAAACATTTAATATCTAATGCTTGATATCTAATATCTAATATTCAACATTTAATATCTAACACCAATAACCTGGCCACATTATGACCTGATCTATGGGTTATCCTACTGACGCGCGATCCCTGTCTCTTCTCTGTTGATTCACACTTCTTCAAGAAAAAAGAGTCCTTCAAGAAATTTTGGCAGACTCTCTCTGCGCTCCTGGTTGGCGCCATCAAGTGGTCTCTGGGTCCGTCGGTGGCCGTTGCCGGTGTCATTGAGGTCGCGGGTTTACGTGCTAGAGATGTGAGGTCACAAATCTAAATCTCAGATTAATAGTTTCCTTTTCTAGTAACATTAATTACTTGATCTTACTTCTTTCTACCGTCTTCCTTCCGCATCCTGCCGTAATATACTGCCTCAGGTTAATTCTTCCTTTTCTATTTCATTTTATTATTTCGCTTTTATTGTTATTACTGCTATTATCATTATTACTTTTATTATTACTAAATATTATCATTGTCATTATTAATGCTATTTTATTTTATTTTGTTTATATATATATATGCATATATATATATATATATATATATATATATATACATATTTATCATCTTCGTGTTTCTTTGTACCTTTAATTGCGACACTACTTCTGACCCAGGGGAGTGGAGTATGTTGGGGATGGAATGGGTGGGAGTGGTTTCTATGCCTTTGTTTTTGGCTACCTCCCGTGTAAGGGGGGAAAAGCCTTTGGTATATGTATGTATGTATGTATGTATGTATGTATGTATGTATGTATGTATGTATGTATGCATGTATGTATGTATACATGTATGTACATATGCACGCATGTATGTATGTATGTATGTATGTATGTATGTATGTATGTTTTTCTTTGTCTGCCTTTTAGTTAGTAGATTCCCTCTCAATTCGATGGGAAATAAATGTCCAAAAATCCTTCTAAACGCTCCTCCCTCAAAGCCTTTCCTCATCTTGTACTCTGAAGCCCATCCCTTTCATCATTCCTCAATAAATTCTCTTTTCGCTGTTATGTCATGTCTTCTCTCTTCTATTTCGCTTCCTTGTGACTTCTCATCTACATTTCACTTTTTTTCGTTTAATTCATTTTTTCTTATATTTTATTCAAGATGCTTCCTTTTCGAGTGATTCTTTATTCACCTAGATTGTAAATATTTCTATATCTTTGATAAAAAGTATAACTTGCGGACTCCTACACTGTGAATACACAAATAATACAATATACGGTTATCTCTCCATCTTCACTATAAAACACGTAATGCTACTAACATTCATAATAAAATTAAGCACAGTAAAATAAGATAAAATAAAATAAAATGATACAACTTGTATTAGATTTTTATCTTTCTCTGCATTTGCTCTTCTCCGTATGAGACAATGCATGAGTTTTACATAAGCATGAAGGAGACTGCAAGAGACCATAAGGCCTACATTTGGCAGTTCCATATCCATTACCACCTGTCATCCCCATCCATAGAGGTAATTTCGCGGCGCCCCTACGGATCAGCCGCACAGCTTAAAGCATTCCAATATTACCTCTACGACTTAGGACAGAAGCGCTGGTTAATGCTAACGAAAGGCTCTTACTCACTCCCCTTCATATATTTTCTAATTCATCAAACTAAATAATATTCATTATTCTATGCATTTCTGATAAGCTTTTCTTCACACTGACTCGAATCCCGGTCCATGACATCAGCACTCACGCAGTGAGCCGTGGTTCGAACCCTGACTGAGGCCGAGAGGAAGCGAAGAGTTCGTTCACTAGAAGGATATGGAAGATGGCTGAACACCTCCCACACCATCCACCCAACCACAGCCTACGAACATCCTGTGGGAGTTTGGTAACACTAAACAAGTTGTGGGATGTTAGTAACATCCTACTTATTTCCTCTCTCTTTATTTCCTCTCTCTCTCTCTCTCTCTCTCTCTCTCCTCTCTCTCTATTATATATATAGTATATATAATATATATATATATATATATATATATGTATATATATATAAATCATTCACTATATCTACCTCTGCCCGTGTGTGTGTGTGTATGTGTGTGTGTGTGTGTGTGTGTGTGTGTGTGTGTGTGTGTGTGTGTATGTGTGTGTGTGTGTGAGTTTATGTATGTATGTGTGTCCAGGCTCTTAGATTCATCAACTTCCAATCAATCCTGAGCCTCCTCTACTTCAACTTATCAATTCCTCCTCCAGCTCGGATGGACTTCACAAGGCCCTTGTAAATCACTCCCCCTTCCTCCACATACTCCACATCTCGCCTCCACGCCAGCGGACCTCGTCCTTAGTATCCACACGAACTCGTTCTGCAAAGGACTCGAACTCAGTCCCGGCTATTACAGTTCAATGTATAATGACGTCGTAAATCTCAGGTTTCTGTCACTGTCCCCCTTTTCCCCCCAGGAAAAATAGTCTCCATAAGGTGTCTGGGGTGGGGGCTCCTCTCCCCCCCCCCACCCAGAGGGTCATAGTCACCTCCCTGCCCGCCCATTCCCCCCCATGCCCTCTACTCCCCCTCTCCCCCAAACACCATCGCACCAAATCGGTATCTTCCATCAGAGCGAATCAAAGTGTAAACAATAGTACCAAAAACGTCGTTCCTACTGAATTAGATTAGAATATTTAAGGTCCGTGTGTGTGAGTGTGTGTGTGTGTGTGTGTGTGTGTGTGTGTGTGTGTGTGTGTGTGTGTGTGTGTGTGTGTGTGTGTGTGTGTGTGTGATTCACCATGGTTTCACCATGGTCTTTCACCATGATCTTGGATCACATGTTGGACTCGTGATCGACTTCTATTTCCCTCCTGGAAGAGAGCTCAATGCTTATATATGACCGATCTATGGGTAATGCTGTGACCTTACACGCACACACAACCCCGACTCCCCGTCCACGAGAGTTGGGGTAACAACCGCAGCGCAGCGATACTGAAATTATTTCAGCACCTGGGAGGGATTCGAACCCGGACCGCCGTAGTGGCAGTCGGGAACTCTACCAACTGCGCCACGAGTTGTGTGTGTGTGTGTGTGTGTGTGTGTGTGTGTGTTTATGTGTATATGCGTGTATGTTAGAACACTATCACTTCTACAGCTATTTCATCACCACACTACCTTCCCTGTTCAATTTTCAAAATCCAGATTCATCCACGTCCACATTCCTTTTCCCACTTCTAACCCTGAACTTCTTTTGCAAACTTCGTGTATCACTACTCCTAGATGACTTCATTTAGTTGAAGAAAAGCGACTTCCACCGAAGATCACTTAACATTCAGAACGAGTTGACGAACTCAATAACACCTGAAAAAGGACGACTTCAGGAGAACTCTGAGTTCTTCAGACACGAAGGTTCTCCAGCTCTTTCCTCACACACACCGTTCTTATGAATTTCTGTTCCTCCTCTTCCCATAGACCAAATCAACACTAAATAAGATCACTGCGCGTCCACTAATTACAATAAGTTCTCGACTTGTGGCCCAGTTAGTGGGCTTCTCTGGCCCACGAGGGGTTCGTGGTCCACATCTTGAGGGCCACTTTCTGAACCACTGCATCACTACAGCTGACAGTGCCACGTGGGACTGTGGTTCTATTCGGATTCCTAATGAGGTAACTCCAGGGAGAGCCGGGTATGTATAAACATTAGAAAATTCGACAACTTGTATTATTCTAATGAACTAATACATAAGTAAATAGATAGATAAATAAATGAATGAAAAAATATATATACACGTATACACACACTTAAGTATGTGTGTGTGTGTGTGTGTATTTACCTAATTATATTACACGGGAAGGGAGCCATGCTTGTGATGACCCGTCTTAGTATCTTTCAGCATCAAGTTTTTTCTTAAAATCTTGAATAGTATTTGCACACACTGTTTCTTTATCCAAGTTATTCATGTGTGTGCGCGCGCGCGCGCGTGTGTGTGTATGTGTGCGTGTGTGTGTGTGTGTGTGTGTGTGTGTGTGTGTGTGTGTGTATGTGTGCGTGTGTGTGTGTGTGTGTGTGTGTGTGTGTGTGTGTGTGTGTGTGTGTGTGTGTGTATGTGCGCATGTGTGTTTATGTGTGTGTGTGTATTATTCACAGTGGCCTTTGGGGATCAAACAGGACTCTTTATACTTACGAGGTCCGGTCAAAGTCTACCGCACCACAGCTGCCCTTGCAGTAACAGAACCATTACGACCGTTAACACGATGAGAATACTTCTTATCTGAGCTACAACTCTGAGGAATGTGTCCGCGCCACGCCCAGTATTGCCCCCATACACACACAAATACACACACATAAATATATACATACACACACACACACACACAGACACTCTTACACACACACACACACACACACACACACACACACACACACACACACACACACACACACACACACACACTTTCACCTTCGAAATTACACCCAATCCCCATTTATCTTTTTACAGTTCCTTTCTCCTCTCGCCAACTCACTCTACCTACAGAAGTTCCTCGTCCTTATTCACAGCGTTCTCATTTTTCTTTCCAATTCTCTTAATTTTTTCCTCCGTTTCCTCAACTTTGCCCCTTTTCTTCCTCGCCTTCTTCACTTTTTTGTTTCTAAAATCCGGTAATTTTATTTTCATTTTTCCATTTGTTGTTTCCAGTAACTTTTCCAAATGCCTAGTCATTAGTCGCCCAACTCTGAAGCGTCTTAAAATGTTCTAATTCTCACAATTAGTGTTCTCGCCTCCTCCTCCACCTACTCCTCCAACCAACTAGGAAACACAAACATCACCTCCAGCTTGTTCTCTTTGTGTTCTCCGTTCTCACCCTTCCTTACCTGTTCTTCGCCTTCATTTTTTTTCTTTTTTTTTCTTCTTCTTCCTCTTCCTGTTTCCTGTGGTCTTGTCAACCCATTCTTTCTCTAAATCTCAGTCCAGTGGTGAGATTCAACTGGTTCTTACCGGTTCACGAGCTTCACGAACGGGTTATTAAAAATTGGCTTATACAGGCTATACTACACCCTAAGAGATATCTGCATGCTTCTGGCCTAGTAAAAGAATCTGCATTTTCTCTTATCCCTGCACTGCCTCAGTCCCATTATTATTATTACAAATTCAGATACAATTCTCTTCAACCTTTGCCAAAGTGCTATGCTATACATCAGTGTTTCTCAACCTTTCAAGCTGTGTGGACCCCTTTCATTGACTTGTATATTCAAGGGACCCCCTGATACAGGATTAGATGAGATTTAGTCACTTTTCTTAAGCATTTAGTGATAGAAATATAATACATTTTAATTACCATTGCTACATTTTGAGAGACAGAACTAGCCAGGGAAAACTAGAAAAGAAACTAGACCTGAATAAAAAAAAAAATAATAATAATAATAAAATAAATAAACAAAAAAAAAAAAATAAATACAAAAATATATATATATATATATTTATATATATATATATAAATATATATATATATATATATATATATATATATATATACTGTACATACTGTATATACTGTATATATATTCATATATATAAGAAAAGGTCATGACAGGATTAACTGTAACATGTTGAACTTTCCGTCCTATGGATCCTTTTGGAAGGTTCTCGTGGTCCTCTAGGACTTCTCGGACCCCTGATTGAAAACCACTGCTATTCATAACTTCATCTTTCCTAAAACCACAGGTTTTTGCCTACGTTAGGCAGAATCTCTCCAATAAATATGTCAACTGAATTAAACATAAACCCACACTTCCCACAGGTTCCCATGGGTGACTGTTACCTATCCCAACAATCCCAGTACATAGGGCCAAGGTGACTCTTTCGACCGCAGCTCCTCAGCGCCTCCTAGCGTAAATAGTGTAAGCTCCTCATATTATATGGCTGCGTTCTCCTACCATCATTAGTACAAATCTTTATATTTGAAGCTTCAAAATTCATGGAATGAAAAATATCTGAAGATGATCATAAAAAAAAATCTCAATTTTTAATTTGGATGTTTTTGGTACTTTCTCCTTAAGGGACCCCATCCACGGTTCGATCTGGTCTTGAAGCCGCCGGACAGATCTGGTCGGATCCAACCAGATTGGATCGTGTGTGTACTGACCAAATCCTTCCGGCGGCCTCAAGACCACATCGTACAGTGGATGGGGGTCTCTAAGACGTTCACTATTTTATCTATCTTGTTCATTATAAAATTTCGTAAATTAGTATCGGTTATATATATTGACAATTGTACATTGATATCCAAGTAATCTTGTTGAAAAAATTATAAACAATAATGTCATAGATATATGTTTTATATAACAAAACAGTATGACAAAATTCATCCAGGATTCTGAACAAAAACTGACCAAAAATCGCATACCAATAACATTCACCCTCCCAGAGGTACGATGTCAATCAACTAGTCGTGTTCGTTGAATTCACACGGACGTGTTAGTATTTTGTTAATTACTAACAACATATTTTGTTAACTACTAACAACATATCTTGTTAACTACTAACAACATTGAGGTACCTTCTACCAAAATATATATGAACATAAGAATGGAGGAGACTACAAGAGACCATAAGGCCTACACTAAGCAGTTCTATGTCTATTACCACCTATTTAACACTGTTACACGCATTAAGCTCTTAATCAAATCGTGTCTGTTAACATAACCTTAACCTAGAAAGATAAACCGACACTATTGTTCTCTAGTTTGTTAACTTGAATGAAACTAGAAAGATTAAGAAAAACTCTAACTCTCTCCTCATTCCGTTTTCTTCGCTCTCCACCCCCCCACCCCTGGCTGTAAACACTCAACATCTGCGACTATATTACTTTTTAATTCTTTCCCTAACTTCCCGTCAACGCTTGAAGACACTTACCTACCGTAGCTCATTATGTCCTGTTGGCTTAAACATGAAGCCCTCACGGTTGTACGTCAGAAGAAAGCCTAAATAATGTGAATGAATCCAGACCGACGGACAAGGGCACTACACTACAGTTGAATCATGCATTCTGTATACATAGAGTACTATTCCCGCGTTGTGTGTTTCATAAAGGCCTTGTTTCCAACTTGTCCACAAGTGTCACCGTATATGCTTAGTATGCATTTTACAAAAGGTGAATATATATATTTTTCTTTTCTTTTATTTATTTTTTTTGTGGGGGGACGTGGGTAATGAGTGATGTTTTTTCTTAGCATAGGCTACGAAAAAACAAATCACTGCTGTATATGGTGTTGTTCATGTGTACATTAATTTAACCATGGTTACATGTATTAACACGCACAAAAAAAATACACACTCGATGGCGCAGTGGTAGAGTTCGCGGTCGTTACTATGGCGGTCCGGGTTTAAATCCCGCCCAAGACTGAAATAATTTCAGTATCGCTGCGCTGGGGGATGTTACTCCAACTCTCGTGGCCGGGAAGTTGGATGTGTGTGTGTGTGTGTGAGAGTAAGGTCACAGCATTACCCATGGATCGGTCATATGTGAGCTCTGAATTCTCTTCCGGGAGTGAAATAACTATCGATCACGAGTCCAAAACGTAATCCAAGACCATGGTGAATCACACACACACAAAACTACACACTTGATGGCGCAGTGGTAGCGTTCGTGGCCGCCACTACGGCGGTCCGGGTTTGAATTCCTCCCAGGGTTGAAATAATTTCAGTATCACGGCGCTGCGAGTCATTACTCCTACTCTCGTGGGCGGGGAGTTGTGTGTGTGTGTGCTTGTAAGGTCACGGCATTACCCATAGATTGGTCATATATGAGCTCTGAGCTTTCTTCACGGAGGTAATAGCTGTCGATCACGAGTCAAACATGTGATCCAAGACCATGGTGAATCACACACACATATAATGACAATAGAAAGTTCAAGGAATGCGCTAAGAGGAAGGTGACCAGCATGGAAATTTGGAAAAATAAAATGATAATGATAATAAATAAATAAATGAAATAAAATAAATGAATAGATGAATAATAATAATGATAATAACAACAACAACAACAACAACAACAACAACAATAATAATAATAATAATATTAATAATGATAAAAGTAATAATAATTATGATATGATAATAATGATAATAATAATAATGATAATAATAATAATAATAATAATAATAATAATAAAATAAATAAAATAAATAAAATAAATAAGTAATAATAATGAAATAATGATAATAAATGATAATAATGATAATAAATAAATAAATAAATAAATAAACTAAAATAAACAAACGAATAAACATATAGATTAAAAGATAAAATGAGGATTAAGAACGTGTAATGTTGTTCATAAAAGTGCTAGACCAAAGAGGGAGAAAGCAAAAACTACGGGGAACTGAAGGTTCAATTAATGTCATCATCTTCGTAGCTGCATCTCCCTTCGATAACCAGCGCACGCACTCAAATGCTGCAACGTGGTACTGTCGACGAAGACTACCGTGTCCCTAGGGACATTCATTGTTCAGTGACCAAGCTACCGACTTTTCTTGACAACGCCCGTTTGACGACAATAGATTCTCAGCATCTCGGGTCAAGCCCTCTACCTTGAACAATGGCCCTCGCTGCATCTCAGGTCAAGCCCTCTACTTTGGACAATGGCCTACCTGCATCCAAGGTCAGCCACCTGGTCAGGACCTGCACGCTATCGGCCGGCGCCTCAACCGACGCGACCCAACCTTCCAAATTTTCCTTCAGTTCATATGGCAACAGCCTCCTTATTCCATGATTGGCAGCCTTTGTTAATATGTACATAGAATATGTTTCTGTCAGCCCTCGATTTTTGCTTGGAGCTTGCCGTGCATTTTGTCGTTAGAACTAGATTTGGAAGATTAAAGCCAAGAATGCCGCCCAAAATTCCTTCATCGCTAATTTCAAATGTAGTGCTACAATCTACATTAAGAAGGCACCTGGAATATTCTTAGGAAATGGAAATATAACTTAGAATTATTTTACATCGATTCCATTCATCAGGCCAGTTCGACTAAACAAAGTAGACAGTAGATGTAAACGAAGCTGAAACGTGTGTTAAAAGTTAAGTTAAAATGTTAAAAGTCATTTTCTTCACTTCTCCCTCTCTATCTAAATATCTTTCTCATCTCTCTCTCTCTCTATCTACCTATCTATCTTTCTCTCTCATTCTCTCTTTCCTTCTCTATTTATCTATCTTTATATCTACCTATCATTTTCTATCTATCATTCTGTCTATCTCTCTATCTTTATTTCTCATTCTCTGTCTCTATTTTTCTCATTCTCTCTCACTCTGTGTCTCTATTTTTCTCATTCTCTCTTCTCTCTCTCTCTCTCTCTCTCTCTCTCTCCCCTCCACAGTAACAGAACTGTGAAAGACATAATTTTGTCACACCCGCAAAGTGACAGAAGAGACAGGCGGGGTGACACGCGGTAAGACAAAAACCACTCAAAAGACAATTACTCAAGGCCCAGTGACGCGTTACGAGCCAAAGGGTGAAGCAAAGGGAAGGTTACCACACCCGTCATCTGAAAGTATGTACAGCCCCCGTCAAGGGAGAGACGTAAACTATGTATACACACAATTACAAGTCGCAACCCACGTGAGTGGTGTTCCGTGGGACTGCGTGCCGGGTAGGCGTGGTGAATGCATGGGGAACTATACAAAAAGTATATATATATATTTTTAGGTGATCATTTTAGGTTAAGACTGTTAAGAGGACTTAAACCTCTTTCAAGCATTAACTAAGGTTAAGGGGTTGCTCAGAGAAAAAAAAAATGTTCTCATACACACAGACACACACATATCACATAGCGTTAGTCAGAACAAAATATTTAAAGTGCGTCATGGGATGAAAAGGATTAAAGAGGATCTATGTATGTATAAACACATGATTCCATATACACCTGTAGATAAAGCGATTGGAATCCTTGTTTAGATTCCAAATGCTTCAAGTCACGAAGAAATTTGAGAATTCAGTTATGTAAACCTTTAGGTATTCACAGAACTATATGCACTAGAGAGAGATAGAGAGAGAGAGAGAAAGAGAGAGAAAGAGAAAGAGAGAGAGAGAGATGTAGAGAGAGAGAGAGAGAGAGAGAGAGAGAGAAAGAGAGAGAGAGAAAGAGAGAGAGAGAGAGGGAAAGAGAGAGGGAGAGAGAGAGAGAGAGAGAGAGAGAGAGGGAGAGAGAGAGAGAGAGAGAGAGAGAGAGAGAGAGAGAGAGAGAGAGAGAGAGAGAGAGAGAGGGGGGGGGAACGATATTGACAGTTTGAGTTTGTTATTGACATATACTATAGGGTTGTTAATGATACTACCAATATCATTACTGTCAATCCTTAACAAATCATGAAAGACTAAAAAAATGCGTAATAACATAGAAATAATAACGTAAAATATAGTAAAATAAGATACAAAAAATAAGATAAAACAAAATAAGTTAAAATAACTTTATGACACCAAGATCCTCCCCACTCACTGACATCCTAACGCAGTGGTTCCCAAACTGTGGGTAAATTACCCCCTGGAGGGGAGGTAACAGATTTCGGGGGCAATGGAGGGCTCACAAAAAAAATTAAAAATAAAATAGAATAAAATAAAATCAAGAAAACATCACGGTACCCGGCATTAGGATTAAGGTTAACTTAGTACGTATAATTGTAAAACTGAAAAAAAAAAGGTTGGGAACCACTATCCTAACGGGACAAAGAATTCAATCCTTATCATCAAGCGAGCAATCCTTTCTCGATATCCTCCAATCAGTGCCTCTGTTGGCACCAACAGACGTTTTATCGACCTCTCCTATCGATAATTTCATTCACTCATTCTCTCGACACTTTTTATCGACAATCTTTATCGACGCTATCGAGTTGTGTTCGTACGTCAAGGGAGAAAGGAAGGGTTGCCTACTGGTGTATTTCACAGTCAAAATTCGCCTCCCTTTAACGCTGTACATAAGAATGAAGGAGAGTGTAAGAGACCATAAGACCTACACTAGGCAGTTCCATTGTCCATTACCACCTGGCATCTCCATCCAGAAAGTTGTCTAACAGTTTCTTAAAACAACCGATTGTGTCAGCGCTTACGATTTGGTTACTAAGTTTATTCCATTCGTTGACCATTCTATTGGTGACGTGATTTTTTTTTTTTTAAAGAGAGTTTTATTAAGTTCCTTATTTGTCCTAAGTTGCATATTATACTGACCAAAATCGCCAGCCATTGGTTTCCTTTCCTAAAAATAAATAGATAAGTAAATAAATAAATAAATAAATGAAAATGAATAAATGAAAATATGTGAGTGTGTGTGTGCGTGTGTGTATGTATGTATGTGTGTGTGTGTGTGTGCGTGCGTGTGTGTGTGCGTGTGTGTATGTATGTGTGTGTGTGTGTGTGTGTGTGTGTATGTGTGTGTGTGTGTGTGTATGTGTGTGTGTGTGTGCGTGTGTGTGTGTGTGTGTGTGTATGTGTGTGTGTGTGTGTGTGTGTGCGCTTCACGCTCTTGGATCACATCACGTCCACGGCCACGTGTGAAAACGTCCATAGACAACCATGGTTATTTAAGGGCACGACGTCGTGTCGTGGACGGCGCACAACGAAAAGTCGGAAAGCTTTTTTTTTATGCAACGAAGAGACCAAGTTCTAGGTTAAGAAAGAGACTGATTAGATATTTACTCGAGATAAGAAAAATCTACAAAACCAGATTTCCTCCACTAATTAAGGTCTTTCCTTTGCTAAGGAAAGTGTGAGGAGGAGGAGGAGGAGGAGGAGGAGGAGGAGGAGGAGGAGGAAGGAGGAGGAGTAGGAGGAAGAGGAGGAGAGGAAGGAGGAAGAGGAGGAAGAGGAGAAAGAGGAGGAGGAAGAGGAGCAGGAGGAGGAGTAGGAGGATGAAGAGGAGGAGAAAGAGGAGCAAGAGGAGCAAGAGGAAGAGGAGGAAGAGGAGGGGAAAGAGGATGAGGAGGAGAAAAAGAAAGAGGAGAAAGAGGAGGAAAAAGAGGAGGAAAGAAAGAGGAGGAAGAAGAGGAAGAGGAAGAGGAGGAAGAGGAGGAAGAGGAGGAAAAAAAGGAAGAGGAGGAGGAAGAGGAAGAGGAAGAGGAGAAGGAAGAGGAAGAGGAGGAGGACATGAGTGTTGAATGAAAATTGTACCTTTAAATCGAACTACTAAGAGGGAGGAAGGCGATCTCCCTGACGGGAATTCAACAAGTAGGAGCGAAGGTCCTCTCAAAATGTCGATAATTCACTTGGGACATTTCTTTTCGAAGATTCTGGGAACACAGTCCGGAAAGAAGAAGAAGAAAAATCAATGATTTTGATGAACGGTTTTGGAGAACACTAATCCACATGGAAAAATTGAAAAAGTCAATCATTTTGGTGAATTATTTTGGAGAATTACACGATTCTGAAATAAAATTTAGAAAAGAGAAAAATGAGAATATATATATATACATATATATGTGTATATATATATATATATATATACACATGTATGTGTGTGTATATACATATATATATATATATATATATATATATATATATGTACATATGTATGTGTGTACATATATATATATATATATATATACATATATATATATATATATATATATATATATATATATATATATACACACGTTACTGTTCTACCTAGGGATAAAGTCTAGATATATTTTTGTAGGAAAGAGTAGGAAAAAACATTTCTACTTTCTTTCGGCAATAACCAGCGCTTCTGTCCTTTAAAACACTATCGCACTGAAGAGATGAAGTCATAAAGGATGTGGCAAATCAGAGTTTTAAGGAGGACAATAGTAAGGAGAGATAGTAAATGTTATAATTGTCTGACCTCTTTTTTTTTCAAATCAAAACCACTGCAGGACTCTGGTCCGTAAGGGTGTAACTGAACTCCCTAGAATATTGACTTCATTAAACGGACGCAGTGTATGCCCTGAACTGGTTCATGTCAACGAAGGATGATGTTCACGAAGTCAAAGAGATAATCTTCTAAATCCTTTGAAGGATCTTTCATTTCTTACGCCATCCTGAGGACATCTCCAGCCTAGGGACTTTATCTGTAACATTACATTTATCCATTTATGTTATTTGTGTATTCGTTGTTCTCCACTCCGCCTCTTCAACAAAAGAAAAGTTTATTGTCCATTGTCCTTCGCGATTCGTTGAGAACAAAATGTAAGAAAAGGACACAAGGAAGTGATTGAAATAGAAACGTTTGAGAATGAAAATCGTAAGCTTGTTTACTTGCATTTGTGTAATAAGTCTCTATGATACATATATGTTAACGCGCGTGCACATTCACACATACACACACGCACGCACACACACACACACACACACACACACACACACACACACACACACACACACACACACACACACACACTTTTCATGGAGTAAGGCGGATTGGAAGTTAGATTTAACTAATAAAAGAGCAGAAACAGGACCTCACGAGAATAAATACGACTCTCTCTCTCTCTCTCTCTCTCTCTCACACACACAGAAACACACACACACACACACACACACACACACACACACACACACTCACACACACACGCACAGCCACACACAAACGTTCTTTAAGGAAGGAGGCCGAACTCCGACCCTCCAGATTCCTCCATAGCTCAGTCCCCACGCCCCACTGTCATAGCCCATATCACTCGCACAGGGTACAGAGATAAAGCCTCACTAAGGTCCAAATTACAGGACTTCGCCACATCCTCGTGAGCCTTAACGACAGCCTGGCGGCTTCTTTGAGTCCATTGCCTCGATGGTGAAATGATTTCTGCGCCCTCAACATCGGGGGAAATGAGTTACGGGTCTTGGGTGTTAAGAACATAACACCAACGCGCTCTAAATCATTACTAAATTACTCGGCGCTTACGAGGAAAAGGAACCGAAATACAAAAAAAAAAAGAAAAAAAAAAAAAAAAATCCGGCGTGCACCATAAAACAAAGACACACGTGCTGTCTGCATATCTTTTTAAACCCAAAAATAGCACGTGGAGGGGGGAAAAAAGTGGGCATACCACACCTCTATGTGACAAGGAGCAACCCCCATTGCGCAGATAAGGTGCGCAGTGGCATGTGTGGTATTGTGTAGGGCTGGGTGGCAGCTGAGCAACCGTGATGAACCACAAAGATGGGGGAAGGGGGAGGAAAGAGGGGGGAAGGGGGAGGAAAGAGGGGGGAAGAGGATGTGAAGGGTGAAGGAAAGTTAGGGTGGAGAAAGGAGGGTGGGGGTGAAGGGAATGTGGGGGGATGGGGGTGTGGGAGTGGAGAAGGGGTGTGTGGGGGTGACCAAAGGGTTAGCGGGGTTTTGGGGGGAGGACTCACGCCCATCGTTTCCTGTTCTCCCCACACCCACTCCTCATTTCCCCTCCTTACGTCCATCCACTTCCTCCTCCTCCTCCTCCTCCTCTTCCTAAACCACGTCACATTGAACCGTAAATCTCTTCTTTTGCTAACAAGTCTTCCTTATCGCGTTAAATCTTCCTCTCGTTCATTTTGGCACCAACATCCTCATCCTTCTTGTCTTCCCCCAATACGTCACCCGTTTCCTCCCAAATCACGCCCACCCTATCTACCATTTCTCCATCTTCACCAAATCCCAGATGTCTATGCGCGCCAAGATCCATTCTTTACACACGCGCGCTCCAGCCTTCTGATACTAACCTAACCAAACCGATTCTAACGACGTGTATGTAAATCATCTGTGACTTCAGATTTGCTGCCTCCGTCCACACTAAACCACGCCCCATTTATATCTGGTAATTCTTCCTATCCTTATACATCACACAGGAGCACTATACTTTACCTACAGGACTCCAATTCATAGCATGGCTATAATTCTGCAACAGGTTTTGTGACTTAACACTTCCACTGTTCTTCACAACTCATGCATTTACTCAAGCTATCGTTGAGAGATTTTATTCAACCGAGGGAAACACGTACAGAGGAAAATTTAACAGTTTGATTAACCATGTCAGTGCTGTTTTTAATTTGATTTATTTATTTATCTATCTATTTATTTATTTATCTATTTTTAATCGCCAGGTAATATCATCTAGCTGATGGCAACCCATGCAAAAGGATTCCCTTACATGGCAACCTAGATGAAATTTCTTATCATTATCATCTAGATCATTATCATCATCATTACCAAACACGAGTAAAAAAAATATTCAACAAACGCAAGGTACCTAATACATCTCACAACACTGGCGCAAGACTGTTCAGAAAGATAGAAGCGCTGGTAAACCACAGTCCATAACAACAGCAACAA
>NW_027467721.1:601229-626229 GCF_046742065.1 Oratosquilla oratoria | reverse complement strand
ACGAAGGAGAAAGAAAACCCAAGTGGTTAATGAAGCAAAAAGTACAAATAATAAACGAAACGAAAAAAAAAAAAAGCCAGGAAATGAACAAGACGGAGATACCTGAGCTACCTGATGGTGAACGAAAAGGAAAGGGAAAGAAATTAAATGAATAAAATGAAAAATAAAAAAATAAATGACACAAGACGAGCGAAAGGAAACGACAATAACGGAAGGAAAAATAATAATATAAACAAATAAAATATAGATGCAATAAAAGAAAATTCAGTAAAATAAAATAAGATAAAAAGTGATCAAAATTTCATTTCATAAAGTTTTCTAATTGACACAAAATTTGGGTAAAAAAGGTCCCTTCAGAAAAAAAAAAAAAAAATGCTAAGAAAAAAAAAAAAAAAAAAGAACGACAAGGAATTAAAAAAAATTGTAAACAAAAGTAGATGCAGAAGAATCTGACAAGAAAAACAAGTTAAAAAAATAAGCAACAACCAAAAAAATATAAGAGGATTTCGAAGAAGACATTATGAATTATGAGAAAGTTGAACCTAAGGAACAAACAAATAAACAAAAATTAATGTTGAATCAATAAGAAAACAGATAAACAAACAAATAAATAGATATATACGCAAATGAAAAATAAGTTGAGAAATATATACAGTAAATACTAGGCTAATGAATACATTAAATAAATCTATATATAAAGAAATAGAAAAAATATTATCAAACGGAAAACAAACACACAAACAGATAAACAAGCAAACGACAACACATATGTAAATATATGTTATAAATATATCAACTAATGAACACAAAAAATGAAAAAATAAAATGCATAAACAAAAATAGACAATAATATTAAATAAACAAACAAATTAATGAACATTAAACACGCAAATAACAATATGCAAGTAAATGAAAATAATGAATACATAAAATAATGAATACACGAAGTAAATATATACATATACAAATAAACAAATAATAAACATTCAGCAAATCCGCGGGGAAACGCCCTGACGTCGGTAACTAAACAGAAAAATAAACAAGCGTTCCATAGGAGAGGAAAAAAAAAAAAAAAAAATAAAAAAAAAAAAAAAACGTTTGGGACACAAATGAGGGAAACGCTCAAAGAGAATACCGAACGCAAAGGCTCGGCGTAATATCGAAGTCTTGGGCGACATCGACTCCCGAGGAGGTCGTCGGAAGTCTTGGGGAAGTTTTGAAGGAGATGGCAACAACAACAAAATACCTATAAGGAGTCTAGACTGTGGTGGGACTTTCTACACACAGTACGTGTGTATGTGTGTGTGTGTGTGTGTGTGTGTGTGTGTGTGTGTGTGTGTGTGTGTGTGTGTGTGTGTGTGTGTGTGTGTGTGTGTGTGCGTGTGTGTGTGTGTGAGAAAGTATGAACAAACTACATGTGACAGTTTAAGACAGGAGAGAGAGAGAGGGAAGAGGGAGGGAGAGAGAGAGAGAGAGAGAGAGAGAGAGAGAGAGAGAGAGAGAGAGAGAGAGAGAGAGAGAGAGAGAAAGGGAGAGGGAGAAGGAGAGGAAGAAGTAGAGGGAAAATGGGCGGGAGAAGGAGAGGAAGAGAAAGAAATAGAAAGAAGAGGGAGGAAGACAGGAAGAAGGAAGAGAGAAAGATGCAGGAAAATGGTGGAAGAGAGAGGAAGTAAAAATTGGGGAAAATTGAACAAAAATGAGGAAAAATTAAAAAAGAGGAAGAAGGACAGGAAAGGAGGAGAACGAGGAGGTGGGAGAGAAGAGGAGGAGGAAGCCCTGGAGGAGGCAAGAAGAGGAGGAGGGGAAGGAGGAGGTGGGGAGGGACGAGGAAAAAGAGGAGGACGAGAAGGTGGAGGAGAAGTAGAAGGAGGAGGAAATGGAAGAGAAAGAATAAGAGGAGTAAGAGGAAGACGAGGACGTGGAGGAAGAGGAGGGCGAGGAAGAGGAGAAGGAGGAGGAGGGCGAGGAGAAGGAGAAGAAGTACGCCATGGAGGACGAAAAGAAGGAGGACGGGATGGAGAAGGAGGAGGAGGAGAAGGGGGAGGAGGAGGAGGAGGAGGAGGAGGAGAAGGAGAAGTTGGAGGAGGAGGAGGAGGAGAAGGAGAAGTTGGAGGAGAAGGGGGAGGAGGAGGAGGAGGAGGAGGAGGAGGAGGAGAAGGAGAAGTTGGAGGAGGAGGAGGAGGAGGAGGAGGTAGGAAGAGGATGCGCCATGTTGTAGACTTGGACGGCGAGTTGGAGGAAGACAAAGGCAAATTAAAGGCCAATTGCCGGGACGCATTGGGGCGCGCGGAAGGAGACGGAGACGGGAAGGGACCCAAGAAAGAAGAACGCATTTCATCGAAAACACCTCACCATCGCTTCTACCCCGATCAACAAGGGTGATGCAGGAAAGGTCATCATATTAAGACAAGAGGTCAAACTTAGGTTTAAGAAGGAAATAGGTAAGAACTGGTTTACGAATGGATTACGAATGATTGACGAATGGAATAGACTTAGTAACCATATAGTAGTGAGCGCTTAAACAATTGGTTGTTTTAAGAAAAGATGAGATATCTTTAGGGATAAGTATAAAAGGTGGTAAGGAACATGGAACTACATAGTGTAGGCCTTATGGTCTCTTACAGCCTCCTCCACTCATATACGATTAGATGCTTAAGATGGCGTCGGGAAAACATAAGTCAAGTTCCAATTGACCTTTCATTTATCTATTTATTAATTTATTTATTTATTTTGTTTATTTGTGTTTTGTCTAATTCTACAGCTGTAGTGGTCATCTGAATTGTCTTACATACATACATACATATACCAAGGCTTTTTCCCCCTTCCAAGGGAGGTAGCCAAAAAGGGAAAGGCATAAAAACACTCCCACCCATTTCATCCCTCAATACACTCCACACCCCTCCCACCCTTCCTCTCATCTGAGCACCTCCTGGATGACGGGTCATCCCTGCACCCTGCCCACCGCCCTGGGTCAGAAGCAGTGTCGCAAGACACAGTACATCCACTGCAAGGCCGCTTCATTTAATCGGCGACCCCCCCCTCTCCGTCCCCCTTTGCATATAAGGAGAGGACGGGGAGAAATCCCTTCGGGCTGCGTCAAAATTTACTCACACATACTACCCCACCCCCCACCCCCCCCCCATTCCTCCTCATGCAGTCACAACATCATCCATATACAACCATTCTCCACTCACCTCTGTCTTCCGTCCTCTCCCTTCCTTCCTCAACAGACATTCCCCTCTTCCCCAAAGCCCCCTTCACCCCATCCATCCACCTCATCCTAGGACGTCCCCTCATGTTCACTCCCTCCACATCTGCCTTCCATACCTCTTTTACTAGTCTTTCTTCACTCATTCTTTCCATGTGTCCAAACCATCCTAAACCATCCTAATATTCTTTCATCAACCCTATCTCCCAAATCCTTTTTCACCCCTGTTCTCCTCCTCACCTCCTCATTTCTCACTCTATCTAGCCTAGTAACCCCCACCATACTTCTCAGACACCTCATCTCAAACACATTCAAACTCCTTCTCTCTTCTTCTCTTATGTTCCACGTTTCTGCCCCATACAATGCTGTTGGCACAATCACTCCTTCATACAGTCTCCTCTTCGCATCCATTCCCAAATGTCTATTCATTCAAAGGGACGAAAGCGAGAGTGAGAGAGAGAAAAAAGAAAGAGAAAAGGAAAGAGAGGGAAAGAGAAACGGAAAGAGAGGAGAAAAAAGAGGGAGAGGGAAAGAGAGAGGAAAAGGGAAAGAGGAAAAAGAGGGAAAGAGGACAAAGAGAAAGGGAAAGAGAGGAGAAAGAGGGAGGGAAAGAGAAGAGATAGAGAGGGAAAGAGAAACGGAAAGAAAGAAGAAAAAGAGAGGGAGAGGGAAAGAGTGAGGAAAAGAGAAAGAGGAGAAAGAGAGGGGGAGGAGGACAAAGAGAAAGAGAGGAGAGAGGGAAAGAGAGGAGATAGAGAGAGAGAGAGAGAGAGAGAGAGAGAGATAAATAGATAGATAGATAGGTCGATAGATAGATAGAGGGAGAGAAAGAGATAGATAGATAGATAGATAGATAGATAGATAGGTCGATAAATATATAGATAGATAGAGAGAGAGAGAGAGAAAGAGAGAGAGAGAGAAATTCAAGAGACTCCAAACATATAAAAAATGAGTGTGCATTCATAGTGAAGGGAGGTGGGTGGGGGTAGGTATGTATATATTTTTTCTTTTCTTTTTTCTTTTTCCTTCCTCCCGAAGTGGCAAAAAATCCGAGCAAGCAATAGCAAATGTCGAAAAGGATAGGAACCGCATGAGGCGACAATAATCACGAAAAAAAATATATATATCGAGGAACTTCCTGGAAATAAAAACAAAAATTAAGATAATTAAATACGTAAGTTTGAGTAGATGAAGAGAGAGAGAAAGGGGGACAGAGAAAGGGAGAGAGAGGGGGGAGAGGGGGAGAGAGCGACAGAGAGATAGAGAAAGAGAGAGGGAGGGAGAGAGAGAGAGAAAGAGAAAGGGAGAGATAGATAGATAGATAGATAGAGAGGGAGAGAGAGAGAGAAAGAGAGAGAGAGAGAAGGGTAGAAAGGGAAAGAGGGGAGAGAGAGAGAGAGGGAGAGAGAGGGGGAAGATAGAGAGGGGGGAGAGAGACGGGGGAAAGTGACGGAGAGAGAGAGAGAGAGAGAGAGAGAGAGAGAGAGAGAGAGAGAGGGGGGGGGGGAGTGGCAGAGAGAGAGAGAGGAAGAGAAAAAGAGGGGGAGAGTGATAGAGAGAGGGAGAGAGAGAGAGAGAGAGAGAGAGAGAGAGAGAGAGAGAGAGAGAGAGAGAGAGAGAGAGAGAGAGAGAGAGAGAGAGAGGGGTGGGTGGGCAACGCTACAATCAAAAGCCACCACCTCCTCCTCCACCCTTATTCTCTCTCTGCCTCTCTCTCTCTCTCTCTCTCTCTCTCTCTCTCTCTCTCTCTCTCTCTCTCTCTCTTTGCACTGAACATGACTGCAGTCACTCCGACCAAATGAAGGCCAGGGTGGAAGCGTGATATGAATTGAAGTCTTCATCAGCAATAAACATTTTCAAAAGAGTGAGGAGAATAGACCTACATGTAACACAAAAGTACATTGAACACGCACACATACACACAAACGCACACACGCACACACACACGTACAGATAAAACACAAACAAACAAGTACCTAAACAAATCAACAAAACGCAAACTGACAAGACAAACAAAAAAGAAGACTCGTACAATACAAATAAAAGGACATGAAAAAAGGTAGGGATTGGGAAGGGAAGGAAGGGAGGGTGAAGGGAGGGAAGGGGAGGGGAGGGAGGGAAGGAAAGGTAAGAGACGGGAGTGGAGGGAAGGGGAGGGAGGGAAGGCGAGGAGTAGGGAAGGGGAGGGAAGGGGAAGGAAGGAGAGGGAATAAGAGGAAGGAGAAGAGGAGGGGAGGGAGGGAAGGAGAAGGGGAGGGGAGAGAAGGGAGGAGAGGGAAGGGGAGGGTAGGAAGAGACAAAGGACAGCCGAGAAAAGGTAAGAGAAAGGTAAGAGACGGGAGTGGAGGGAAGGGGAGGGAGGGAAGGCGAGGAGTAGGGAAGGGAAGGGAAGGGGAAGGAAGGGGAGGAAAGGAGAGGGAATGGGAGGAAGGAGAAGAGGAGGGGAGGGAGGAAAGGAGAAGGGGAGGGGAGGGAAGGGAGGAGAGGGAAGGGGAGGGTAGGAAGAGACAAAGGACAGCCGAGAAATCATGACACACTCAACGGAATGAAGCCCCGTTTGACTGCATTAGCCCTTATGCGCTAATCCGACACGGAAACGCCATTACGCATGCGCTAAAAAGCGGGCTCCACGCACCCCATTATCTCGTTTCGTTTTGGATGTATCAGTTCCCATTTCGAACCAATTCCCTCCCCCCCACCACCATTCCCACCCCACACTGCAGTGCCCCCCCCCATACCTCAATAGCCCTTTTTTTTTTTTTTTTTTTTTTTTAACGTACGCGCCGAATTTGTCGCGGTTTGGGTCCATAGAAATAATAGTTAGATTTTTTTTTATGACGCTCTCCCCCACTTTCAATTATCTAGGAAATCCTCTCTCTCACATACACATCGCTTTTATGTATTGTATATGTATTACTTATTGATGACACAACAAACATGCATGTATAATTTGGATAAAAAAGTTAGATATATACAATATATAAAAATCATAATTGTATCACCGAGTTGGAGTAGCGACTCGAAGCGCAGTGATACTGAAATTATTTCAGCCCTGGGCAGGATTCGAACCCGGACCGCCGTAGTGATAGTCAGAGACTCTACCAACCGTGCCACCGAGTCGTGTGTGTGTGTTTGTGTGTGTGTGTGTGTGTGTGTGTGTGTGTGTGTGTGTGTGTGTGTATGTGTTTCCTTGCACCACTTCAAATTTTGGCACGTAAAAATACCTCCAAAAGGCCTCAGACTTTTTAATGCAACAGTAGATACGATGTTGCCTACTTCACGATTCGAGGATTTCATTCAAAGAAAGGCATCAGACAATTTTATTCAGCCAATGGAAACCTCTGGAAACGTCATCATTTTTTTTTTTTTTTTTTTTTTTTTTTTTTTTTTTTTTTTTTTTTTTTTTTTTTTTTTTTTTTTTTTTTTTTTTTTTTTTTTTTTTTTTTTTTTTTTTTTGTGAAGGGGCCGGGGGAAGGGTGTCCGGGAAAGGAGGTCGCCATCGACGGCGGCTTTGTGTTCGCCTTCTGACAATGGCGTGGTGGATCTCGGCTCACTCGCTTGTTGTCTTCCCTCCGGGCCGCTCATTACTTCATCAAGTATTCCTTACTGATACATTATTCATTAAGATCATCAAATTTCAAATTAAGCGTTGAGCTTCTCGCTCGCTTCATAACTACGATGGACTGGGTATGGCCCCTACAGCTAATACATGTATATATACACGAGTTTTGTTCAAAAAGTATTCGACCTCGTGTATATAGAGATATATACGCACACAAATTTTGATAAAATCAACTAAGACCGAGCGCTTTTATTTTTCTAGATCTTTTTAGTTTATCATTTCCTTTGTGTGTGTGATTTTTATTTATTCTTAGAATCACGCACTTAAGTGACTCACACACACACATACACACACACACACACACACACACACACACGCTTCGGGTCGTTATTCTGACTCGTGGGCCGGGAGTTTTTTTTTTTTTTTTTTTTTTTTTTTTTTTTTTTTTTTTTTTTTTTTTTTTGTGCATCCGACCTAGATATGGATCAAAAGGTCTCCTGTCGGCATGCTTTGCCTTTGTAATCCTTTGTAATCCTTTGTGTGTGTGCAAAGTCATAGCATTACCCATAGATCGGACCTACGAGCTCTGAGCTCTCTTCCAGGAGGGAAATAGCTGTTGATCACGAGTCCAACACGTGATCCAAAGACCAAGTGAATACACACACACACACGCACACACGCACAAGTTCTTTTGTCCATTTCATGGAGATGATGAATCGGTTTAACGTTGCGAACGCCCCGCTATTAGGAGGCTAGGACGGCGTTCCTTACAGAATACAGAAGACTTCGTGTTATTGAACTTAATGAACCATACCCTTGGTTCAACTCGCTTGCGGCAAGTTCGAACCGCCGTCACCTCGACCTCCGTCGCAAGTAGCGACGCTCTAAACCGCTCGGCCAGCTCCAATTTCTTACTAAAACCCAAAAACACACTTCTCCATCGCCTCTATTTGTTTCCATAAACTCTTTGATACTTCTTCAGCCTGTTCAAAGAGACTTGAACGCCAAAATGTTACATTTCTGTTTCGTTTCAATTATGTATTAATTAGATATCACGGATATTTGAAAGGTTGTATGAAAACACGGTCGATCTGCCATCTTTCATCAGAGTGTCAGCAAAGCTGTCGTCAAACTTTAGATTCTATGTAAAAAGTCCTCAAAATCATAATTTTTTTGTTTTTATTTAAGTCTACTTAATTTATATCTATTCCTTTTTATTTTAGCTTACTTAATTTTACATATTCATTTATCTAATTTAATTAATTTTTCACTGTTTTCATCCCTCACTCCATTTCTTAGTCTCCTTTCTTCTGGAGTTATCACACTGGGCTATTTTTCCTCCGACAGTTGGATCAGATTTGCAGCTCGCAGCTTTCGGGAAGAGATCTGATATGCTGGAGGAAAATAATTTACCTCCTGCATATCAAATGGCATTGTATGTAAATTGTTGAGAAAACGAAAAAGTCTGCCGTAGTGATTTTACGGAGTAAAAAGTGCTGTAAGTGGGCGGTACCGCCGATTAATCTGAGGTTGAAGGAAAAATAGCCAAATGTGATAACGCCTTTAGACTTCAATATACCTCCGTGGAGCGTTGGTCTTTTAGCCCACCTCATCTATAGTCCTGACTACCCAACCACAGGCGCCAGCTTCAGCCAACGCTAAGTGTCTCTTGTCGTAAGCTCCTAGACTCTCCATTTTTTTTTTCATTGTCACACCCGTAACACGTTTTTGCACATGAACTCTTCTTGAGGATTTTTACCTTATATGGTGTGGCCCTGCTGAGGTTCGCTGACCGGGGACAGACGATTTTATTCAAAAGGTTGTAAGTCCCCTTTTTTATTTATTCATTTATTTTATTTATTTTGTTCCCAATTCATTCCTCTTCTGAATACAATCATCCATCTTCGGCCAAATAAGAATGAATGACTAGTGAAATACTCAAACATAAAACAAATAAAATTAAATAAATACATAAAAGAATAATCATACGCAACAAAATAGATGAAAGAATAACTTTAAACAAGTAAGAATAAATCAATGAAATAAATAAACAAATAAAAGAACAAACAAAACAATTTAGACATAAACAAAATAAAACATCAGAATAAGATAACACAAATAAATAAGTGAATAAATAAATCAACAAATCTATAAATATATGGCATCATACAAGAAATATCAACGTAAATGTAATATTAAACATAAATAAATTTTAATTTACCATTGAATCATTTTTTTTTGTTTCTACAGTATGTATTTGACAACATTTGCACTCTAGTACATCCTTTTATTCAACACTCTTACTTTGCGAAAATCAAAGTCAATGTATATTTTCAACATTTTTTTTATCTCCTCCTCTCTTCTCTCTTTATCTTCCTGATAAGTTGTGCCTAATTATCTTTGCTTCCGCCTCCCTCTCTTATCTTTGCAAATATGACTTTACAACTTCCCCCTAATTCGCTGGTACGCACATAAACGCGTACAATGCAGTACGCACACAAAGTCACACACGGTATGCACTGCAAGTGTGTGTACACATACATGTGCACGAAAGCGTTCACGAATACATCAATATGTATACACAAACACACGAACAGATGTACACAAAAGCTCATACATGTACACGCTCACACGCTAACTCTCTCTCTCTTCCTATCTTTCTCTCTCTCTCTCTCTCTCTCTCTCTTTCTCTCTCTCTTTCTCTCTCTCTCTCACACACACACACACACACACACACACACACACACACGCACGCAAGGGTCAGTGCTGGCTCCAATCATGTTTACCATATATATAAACGACATGGATGAAGGAGTGGAGTGTTATATGAATTTCTTCGCAGATGACGCAAAAATACCAAAGAAAGTAAGAACAGAGGAGGATTGTGACTCATTACAATCAGACCTGGACAAAATCTGGAAATGGACTCAAAAGTGGGAAGTGAACTTCAGTATCAAGAAATGTAGTATAATGGAGTCTGGAAAAAGTAAAAACAGAATATAAACAAGTTATAAAATTAGTGAAGAAGAAATAAAAAGTGAACTCGGAAAGAGACCTTGGAGTAATAATCAGCAAAGACATGACACCGGACAAATATATCAACAAAATAGTCGGAGAAACTTTCAACCTATCAAGGTCACTGAAAGTGACATTTGACTATTTGGATGAAGAAATTATTAAAAATATATTAGTTACATTAATAAGACCACAACTGGAATACGCAGAAACACTATGGACACCCAGTACTAAAAAAAATATAAAGAAATTAGAAAGAATATAGAGAGCAACGGCAAAGTTGGCACCAGCTCTTTCCAAATTAACATACGAACGAAGATTATCCAAATTGGAATTATCAAAACTGGAGCAGAGAAGAGAAAGAGGTGATCTACTGACTATCTATAGAATCATGAAAGGAATGGAAATCCTTGATAGGAATTATCTCTATTACTAAAAATCTGTGACCCGATCGGTTTTCCCAATCCGTCAGAACCCGGCAGAATGCGGACACGCTGACCCCTGTCCGAGAGTAAAGGTCTATTCGATTTTTTTGGCAGGCCCGACGTGATATCAAGGGCACGTGTACATTCAACCTGTGAAAGATGCCTGAAACTTCAGCAGTAATGAAACGAAGAAACCGCCATTTTTGGAAATGGGTTACAGAAACGAAAAAAAATAACAAAACAGCACCTGTCGAAAAACAAAAAGCAAGTTGTGTTTTTAAAACGAGAACATGCCGCTAAATTTCCAACGTTATATCAAACTTGCAAGGATTTCTCCATCAAGGAATCAATAGAGTCATTTCATCGTAAATTTTTGTTGTTCAACGTCAGATTAAAGGAGGATCCCAAATTAAATTATACCGATGAGACATTCGAGACCCTTGAAATGTTTGATGGAGAAATTTCAGACGAAAGATCCCAGGCATTTGAAAAACATTACTACGCAGGCTATAAATTTTTTACGAAAAGTGGAGGTAAATCGGATCATCGCCATCAGGAAAGCTATGAAATGTCGCTCGGAGCCTTTGCCATCTCAGGGTCCTTAGCAAAAATGTTCCCTGGAGCCTTTGCCACTGGCATGTAATCCAGGCTACAGGGAAGCTACCTGCTAAAAGCGTGGAGAAATGAGTAGCACTGACTCAACATACGAGTATGTCAACTGGAACCAGTAGTTTGCACCTCATCATTTGATTTTTGTGCAGGAGACCTTGCGTAGCTAGCGCCGAATATAACGCCGGTAAGGGACCCTGCTACGTGACCTCCGACAACGTGGTTCTATGTGACAACCTCCTGCATTAGATTTTTCTAGATTCGACAGATTTGTTGCACCGCACCATATGGAGGCGGTAGTATTGGTCACAGGGTTCAGTCCTGTTGGCTGGAGCTGGAAAATATTTTTCTTACAGCTCAAGCCTCGGGCACTACGTTCAAGTCTCCTGGGGATGGCAAATTGTTGCGCCGCCGAAGACTATTAGGGAGCCAAGGGACTCAATCCCACTCTTTAAAGCTAAAAACTCCATGCAGGAGAACTTTTTTTCCCTGCAGGAATTCGGAGAGGACCCCCACCAGCTGGAGCCTCGGTCACAGCAATATAACTGCTGCGCCTTTTAAAGGCTCTTTAAATTGTCGCATCGGCTCAGGCGGGAAACCCGCCAGCTAACAACGAGCTTTCATAGTGGGAAAAAGTTCCTGGCCCAAAAGTAGTGATCAAAGAAATTAACAACGTATACCCATTTCCATCAGCATACGGAACCTAGATATGTTCAATATCGGGTGTCATGGTATATACAATTACTGACACTGTTTTTATTAGTCTATTGGTGTTATACATACATTATATATATATATATATATATATATATATATATATATATATATATATAAATAATAGATATATATGTACATGTATATATACACACACACACATATATATATATATATATATATATATATTCATGTATGTGATTCACCTTGGATTATGTGTGTTTGTGTGTGTGTGTGTGTGTGTGTGTGTGTGTGTGCATGTGTGTGTGTGTTTGCGTATGTGTGTGCGTGTGTGTGTGCGTGTGTGTGCGTTTGTGTGTGTGTGCGTGTGTGTGTGTGTGTATGTGTGTTTGTGTGTGTATGTGTGTTTGTGTGTGTTTATGTGTGTGTGTGTGTTTTGTGTGTGTGTACGTGCGTGTGTGTGTGTATGTGTGTGTGTGTGTGTGTGTGTGTGTGTGTGTGTGTGTGTGTGTGTTCATGTATGTATCTATGTGTGTGCATGTGTGCGCGTGTGTGTATTATCGTGTATCGATGTTCCAAAAATCACATGTGGAAGAAGACTACTGCGAGCGCAGCGAGCGGCGCCGCAGGCCAAGCACCCGTGGCGGAGCCACGGCCGGCGTCAGCCGGGTGCTTGTTTACTAAAATGTGACAATGGAAAAACAAGAGGACACGAAAAGAAACTAAATAAGGATAACTGTAGAAGAGATCTGGAAAAAATAGCTTCCCACACAGAATGCTGGATATTTGGAATAATTTAGATAAAGAAATAGTGTGTACAAACACTATTCAAGATTTTAAGAAAAAAATTGATGCTGAAACATACGAAGATGGGTCACCATGAGCATAGCTCCCTTCCCGTATGATACAACTAGGTAAATGCACAACTCGTGGAGCAGTTGGGAGAGTTCCTCGCTGCCACTACGGAGGTCCGGGTCTAAATCCCGCCCAGGGCTGAAATAATTTCAGTATCGCTGCTCTGCGGATTGTTACTCCAATTCTCGTGGGCGGGGAGTGGGGCATGTGTGAACGTGTAAGGTCATAGCCTTACCCATAGATCGGTCCTATATATGAGCTCTGAACTCTCTCCTGGGAGGGAAATAACTGTCAATCACAAGCCCAACACGATATCCAAGACCATGGTGAATCGCACGGAGAATGCCCCCAATCCCCAATCATCTGTGGCCCAACTCCCAACGGCCCAATCAATCCCTTAATCAATCGTCCAAATTGCTTTGATTGACTCTGCCGCGTCGGACAAATAGTTTGTCAACTTCCACGGCGTGACTTCCTCCTGACCTCACCTGACCTGACCTCTCCTGCCGGCTCATCCTCCTTAATACCTCCTTCCTCACTTTTTAAGACTGACTTGTTTTTAAAATATTTCGAAGACCTTTTTGCGTGTAGGTGCGTGTTTAAGAGTGTAAATATGTGTGCACAATGATGTGCACATGTTTGTGTGTGTGTGTGTGTGTGTGTTTGTGTGTTTGTGTGTGTGTGTGTGTGTGTGTGTGTGTGTGTGTGTGTGTGTGTGTGTGTGTGTGTGTGTGTGTGTGTGTGTGTGTGTGTGTGTGTGTAGGTGTGTGTAATGCACCACCATGGTCTTGGATCACGTGTTTGACTCTTGATCGACAGTTATACCCTCCCGGATGAGAGCTCAGAACTCGTATATGCCCGAACTATGGGTAGCGCTGTTACCTTATATACACCCAACTCCTTGCCCACGAGAGCTGGAGTACCGGTTTGCAGTACAGCGATGCTGAAATGATTTCAGACCTGGGCGGGAATCAAACTAGGACCGCTGGAGTAGCGGCTGCGAACAGTACCACTGCGCCGTCGAGACGTGTGTGTGATACACCACCATGGTCTTGGACCACGTGTTAGACTCGTGATCGACAGCTATTTCCCTTCCGGAAGCGAGCTCAGAGCTCATTTATATGACCGATCTATGGGTAATGCTATGACTTTACACTCACACACACACCCAACTCCCCGCCCACGAGGCAGGATTCGAACTCGGACCGCTGTAGCAACGGTTGCGAACGCTGTATGTGTGTGTGTGTGTGTGTGTGTGTGTGTGTGTGTGTGTGTGTGTGTGTGTGTTTGTGTGTGTGTTTGTGTGTGTATGTATGTTTGTGTGTGTGTGTGTGTGTGTGTGTGTGTGTGTGTGTGTGTGTATGCTTGTGTGTGTGTGTGTATGTATTTGCCTAGTTGTATTATACGGGAAGGGAGCTATGCTCGTGATGACCCGTCTTTTTATCTTTCAGCATCAGGTTTTTTTCTTAAAATCTGAAATAGTGTTTGCGCACATTGTTTCTTTGTCTAATTTGTTCCAAGTATCTATCACTCTGTGTGGGAAGCTATTTTTTTCAGATCTCTTCCGTAATTATCTTTTTTGAGTTTCTTTTCGTGTCCTCTTGTTTTCCTATTGTCCCATTTCAATAAATCATTCTTATCTAAGATTTCCATTCCTTTCATAATTCTATAGATAGTTAGTAGGTCTCCTCTTTCCCTTCTTTGTTCCAGAGTTGGTAATTCTAATTTGGACAGTCTTTGTTCATATGTCATTTTGGAAAGAGTTTTGTTGTTGCTCTTTGTATTATTTCTATTTTCTTATATTCTTTTTGGTACTGGGTGTCCATAGTGTTGGTGCGTACTCGAGTTTTGGTCTTATTAGTGTAGTTATTCTTATATATTTTTTTATCATTTCCTCGTCCATATAGACAAATGCCATTTTTGCTGACCTCAATAAATTGTAGGTTTCTCCGACTATTTTATTGATATGTTTTGTCATGTCTTTGACCTCTTCTTCACCAATTTTATTATCTCTCGATATTCTGTTTTTACTTTTTCCAAATTCCATTATACTACATTTCTTGATATTGAATTTCACTTCCCACTTTTGAGTCCATTTCCAGATCTTGTCCAAGTCTTGTTGTAATGAGTTGTAATCCTCCTCCGTTCTTACTTTCTTTAGTTTTTTCGCGTCATCTGCAAAGAAATTCATATAACAGTCTACTCCTTCATTCATGTCATTTATGTATATGGCAAACATAATCGGGGCCAGCACTGATCCCTGTGGGACACCACTTATCATTTCTTCCCAATTTGAGAATTTATCTCTAATTACTACTCATTTTCCGCCCAGTCAGGAAGTCTTTCATCCATTCCAATAATTTTCCTCTGATGCCACCTATTGATTCTATTTTTCTTATTAGTTTCTTGTGTGGTACCTTATCAAATGCCTTTTGTAGGTCCAGAAAGGAACAGTCTGCCCAACTATCTCTCTCTTGTATTATATCTATTAATCTCGAGTAGAAGCAGATCAGGTTTGTTGTACATGATCTTCCTTGTCTGAATCCAAATTGATTTGGATTCAATATAAATTTTTCTTCCAGATGTTTAACCCATCTATTTTTGATGACCTTTTCACAAATTTTTGCTACTGTGCTTGTCAGGGAGACCGGTCTGTAATTTGATGGATCTTTCTTGTTTCTTCCCTTATAAATCAGTACAATGTTTGCATTCTTCAAGTCCTGTGGTACCTTTCCTTCTTGAAGCGAGAATTTAATTATATTATATATTTTATCTGTTAATTTCTCCATGCATTCTTTCAGTATCCAAATTGCAATTCCGTCTGGACCATGGGATTTTCTGACGTCAAGGGTTTTGATTTGGTCGCTGATTTCCTTCTGTGTTACAATTATTTCTTTCATTGAGGGGGATATCTCTCTCTCTATTTCCTCACAGTTAGGTGAGTTTTCTTTTGTGAATACTGATTTGAAGTGGTTCATAATTTCAACCATTTCCACTTCTTCTGTACATTCGTATTTACCTTGGCGCAGTTTTTCTATTTCTTGTTTATTCTTCAGTTTGCCATTTACATACCTGTAAAATAGTTCTGGTTCTTCCCTGCATTTTTCTAATATCTTTTTTCGTAGTTTCTCTTTTCATCTCTGCGTATTTCTACATAATCATTTCTTAGTTTGATATACATTAGCCATTTGCTTGTTTTCTTCTCTTTTTTCCATTTCTTCCAAACTTCGTCTCTTTTTTCCTTAGCCTCACTACATTTTTTGTTGTACCAGCTTTTTATGTATGTTTTTTTTGTGGTACGTATTTATTCACTCCCTCAGGGTTCCGTTCTTGGGCCACTTCTATTCATAGTATATATAAATGATATAGACCATGGACTAAAATCTACTGTTTCCAAATTTGCTGATGATACAAAACTGTGCGGAGTGGCAAATGATCACTCAAACCAATTTGATATTCAAGAAGATTTAGATCAATTACAGCAATGGTCTGAAAAGTGGCTAATGAAATTTAACACAAGTAAATGCAAGGTAATGCACATAGGTAAAAATAACAGCAAGTACGATTACAAGTTATTTGGAAATTCGTTAACAAAAGTGGATAGTGAAAAAGATCTCGGCGTAATTATCAGTAACGACCTCAAATCATCCAAGCAGTGTATTTCAGCCTCTGAGAAAGCAAATAAGATTCTGGGATTGATTGCGCGATCTTTTGATTTCAAAAGTCCATCACTCATTAACAAGCTATATAAATCGTTAGTTCGTCCACATTTGGAATATGCTGTTTCCGTATGGTCACCGAATCTCATTAAAGACATTGACAGATTGGAAAAAGTACAACGGCGAGCCACAAAACTGATTCCAAATATCAAAAATAAATCATACGAAAATCGACTTAAGCACATGAATCTGTTTTCCCTAAAAAAGCGTAGACTCAGAGGTGACTTGATACAGGTCTTTAAGATTTTAAAGGGAATTGACAACATCAAAAGTGACCAAATTTTCACATTGAATGAGAATCAGACAAGAAACAATGGTCTCAAACTGTCCGGAAATAGATTCAATTTGGAAGTAGGTAGAAACAACTTTGCCAACCGTGTAGTTAATGAATGGAATAAACTTCCTGCACAGGTAGTGCAATGTAGTTCAGTTCGAAGCTTTAAGAATCATTTAGATAAATACCTAAGTAAGATGCTGTAATGATTATAATTTATGTTATATTATTTGTTTTTGTTTTGTTATCATTTGTCTGTCTGATTTTCATTTAATATTAGTTATATGTCAATTTATTATCATTTACTATTTACCTGTTTGCTTTTTAACTATACCTATGCATTTATTTATGTATTTTATTTGTTATTTACATTATTATAGTTTTTATTTATTATTAATAGGATTTTTTTTTCTTTTTCTTTTTTTTTGCATCCGACCTAGATATGGATCAAAAGGTCTCCTGTCGGCATGCTCCGCCTTTGTAATGTGTGTGTGTGTGTGTTTGAATACAACTCTTTTATCATGATTTATTTTGAAATCATGTCCATCCACCGGCGACGTAATCGTAAGCGTACTTATCTCGTATTAGCTTAGCTGTGGGTTCGAATCCCGCACTCCTCTCCGATGCCAGTAGTAACTATTACCTGCCCCACCAGTCCATAAATCACATTATAGGGCAAAGGTAATGGCTTTGGCCGCAGGCACTCAGTGCCTCCTGGTGTAGGCTTCTCACCACATCTATACTATTTCCATTAATACACTGCCTCTTTTGGAGGGAATATATATATATATATATATATATATATATATATATATATATATATATATAATATATATATATATATATATATATGCAAAGTAGACCACTTGAAAAAAAAACTAACGAAGCAGAGCGCTTTCGTATATTACCTCTTGCCGTGAAGATGTAATATACGAAAGCGCTCTGCTTCGTTAGTTTCTTTTTCCAAGTGGTCTACTTTGCATAAGTGAACACACGTACCCGTGTTTTTATTAGCATGTATATATATATATATATATATATATATATATATATATATATATATATATATATATATATATATATATGTTGGTACATTGTGACAAGTTGATGAAGGTGGAAAAAGAAGTCACGGGTCTAGTTCCGAGTTACTGAGTTTATTCCTGACCGGTTTCGCTCTATGCTTCTTCAGAAGAAGCATAGAGCGAAACCGGTCAGGAATAAACTCAGTAACTCGGAACTAGACCCGTGACTTCTTTTTCCACCTTCATCATACATATATATATATATATATATATATATATATATATATATATTACAAAGGCGGATTACAAAGGCGGAGCATACCGACAGGAGACCTTTTGGTCCATATCTAGGTCGGATGCGAAAAAAATCATAATAATAATAAAATAATAAATAAAAACTATAATAATGTAAATAACAAATAAAATACATAAATAAATGCATAGGTATAGTTAAATAATAAACAAACAGGTAAATAGTAAATAATAACAAATTGACATATAACTAATAATAAAATGAAAATCAGACAGACAAATGATAACAAAACAAAAACAAATAATATAAAATAAATTATAATCATTACAGCATCTTGCTTAGGTGTTTATCTAAATTATTCTTAAAGCTTCGAACTGAACTACATTGCACTACCTGTGCAGGAAGTTTATTCCATTCATTAACTACACGGTTGGCAAAGTTGTTTCTACCTACTTCCAAATTGAATCTATTTCCGGACAGTTTGAGACCATTGTTTCTTGTCTGATTCTCATTCAATGTGAAAATTTTGTCACTTTTGATGTCAATTCCCTTCAAAATCTTAAAGACCTGTATCAAGTCACCTCTGAGTCTACGCTTTTTTAGGGAAAACAGATTCATATGTTTTAGTCGATTTTCGTATGATTTATTTTTGATATTTGGAATCAGTTTTGTGGCTCGCCGTTGTATATATATCGCTATATATATTATTTCCCATTTTCTTTTTCAATAATCTCTATTTAGTTTCCAGTTCTGATTTCTTTTAGCAAGAATTTCACATTCACGATGAAGCTACACACTGTAGTAGTATTTACGTTCTTTACGTTCTTCGGTGTTGTTATAGCGAGTTATTCCTCGTATAAAAATAATAATGATATTTCACAATAGATAAATAAGATGATAATAGTACTAAAATAATAATAATAAATAAACAAACAAATAAGAAACGTACGATCAACATTCGATAAAAGAATAAACCCCAAAACATATCTTGTGATTAGTTTCGTATTTTCTAATTTTGCTCTGCGAGTATCTTGTTGTCTATAAAATCCACAATGCCTTTTCTATCTAAAGGCTCTATCATCCTGTGATGAGAGATAGGAATACTGCAAGTGAGTTCCCTGCGTGTCGGACAAGGCGACTAGAAACTACCTCTCCCCCCCCCTCTCTCTCTCTCTTTCTCGCTCTCTCTCTCTCTCTCTCTCCACTCTCTCTCTTTCTCGCTCTCTTTCCCTCTCTCTCTCTCTCTCTCTCTCTCTCTCTCTCTCTCTCTCTCTCTCTCTCTCTCTCTCTCCACTCTCTCTCTTTCTCTCTCTCTCTCTCCACTCTCTCGCTCTCTTTCCCCCTCTTTCTCTCTCTCTCTCTCTCTCTCTCTCTCTCTCTCTCTCTCTCTCTCTCTCTCTTCCTATATAGTCAGCCCATAAAGTATGTTTTAACTCAGCACATCTCCCCCCCCAGCCTTATAAGGGGAGATTAAGGTATTTGTATGTCCATGTTCTTCTTTAAAACGAAAAGTAACATTTACCACCTGCAACCTACACCACTTGTCTGGAGACCTAAAAAGTCATTTGCATATACTCGTATTGATATTAACACAACATTTCCTTTGTTCTTCCTCTGGACGGCTCTCCACTCTCAGTAAGCCATTATGCTTCCTTGGCATTCGATTACTCCAGGAGCTTCTTTTGCGAAACAGCTTTGCGTCTTTTCTTATGCAGCACAGCGTTATACGTCTTGATTGTCGGTGAGGGGAGAAGAAGTCGAGAAGACCAATGGAGGGTGAAGAACCACAAGAAACAATGGAAAGACGAAGAACAAATTAAAAAAAAAAAAAAAGGGTGGGCGATAGATTTCAAAGTAGAAGCCGATAATTGGGAGGGTATGTGAAAAGGTGGGAAGTGGTAATATGGGGGTAGGGGGGGGGAGAAGAATGTAGGAATTAGGTGACGCGGTGGGGAGGAAATGGACACGTAGAGAAGGAAATCGACGTTTCCGCAAAAATTAGAGAAATAAAATGACACTGGCGAGAGTACAAGAAGAGTTCAGAGGAAGGATGGGAAGAAGGAAGAATCTCAAGATTGAGGATCGAGGAACAGAACAGGAAAGAATGAGAGCAAGATGAAGAGGAAGACGATATCAACATGAAGCTGAAGAAATCTGAGACATAAGGATGAAAAAGACCGTGAGGAGGTGGAGGATGAGGAGGTGGAGGGAGAGGGGGAGAGGGCAAGAAGGCCAAGAAGGACAAAGAGGACAAGGACAAGAAACAGCGAGTGGAGGAGGAGGACAAGAGGGCCAAGAAGAAAGACAAAAAAAGAAAGAGGGAGAGGAAAAAACGAGGACAATAAGGACAAGAAGAAGGAGGAGGGTAAGAAGAAGGAGGAAATGAAGGAAGAGGATATGAAGAAGAAGAAGGAGGAAAAGAAGGAAGAGAATATGAAGAAGAAGAAGGAGGTAAAGAAGGAAGAGGATATGAAGAAAAAGCAGAAGAAGGAGAAGAGGAAGAAGAAGAAGAAGAAGAAGAAGAAGAAGAGAAGAAGAAGAAGAAGAAGAAGAGGAAGAAGAAAAAAAGAAGATGGACGAGAAGAAGACGAAAAAGACAAAGAAGATGAGAAAGAAGACGAGGAAGAAGAAAAAGAAGAAGAGGAATAATAAAAGAAAAAGCAAATGAACCATAAAAAAGAGAGCAGCAGACGACGAAGGAGCAGAAGAAGAAAAAGAGAGAAAAGGCCTCAGAAAGCAGGAACTGGTATGCAGAGAGGAAGGGGAAGACGAAGACCGACAGATCATTGCGGTAGACGAGTTCTCCAGAAGCCCATAGTCGAAGTTGAGGTTCCCCAGAAGAAAACGAGATCGATACGGCCACCGATGTAATTGCAGAGTACGAAAATTAGAGCCGATGGGGAGGGGTAGGGAGGGCGTGAGAGAAGTTGGGGGATTGTTGATGAGGCTACTTACGAGGGCGAGAGGTTCCTGGGAGGGATGGTTGGTCGGTAGATCATTCGGAAGCCAAAGAAGAGAAGAATGAAACTCGAAGACCTCCGAAATACCTCGAGGCGAAGAATGACGAAGAAGGCGATCATGATCGGTATAGTGACGATGAGATAGTGATGTGAGCAGTGTAGTTGTTTGAGATGGAGATGGTGACGGTGATAGTGAATGTTGTGACATGAGATTATGGTAAGAGCGGCTAGAAGGTGAAAAGAAAACAATTTGGAAAAAAACATATACACACACACACACACACACACACATACACACACACACACACACACACACATACACACACACACACACACACACACACACACACACACATATATATATATATATATATATTTATATAAACCAATAATGATAATAGTTAAAAATACTCGCGCGCGCCACGCAGAAAATAAGTAAATAAATTAAAGATAAATAAAATACAAATGTAGAACGATAGGAATTATGGAACAGAAGTGCCCACAGTGGACATATAGAAACCAGAGTAAAAGGACATGTGCGGGTGTTATGTATAATACAATGAAGCGAGTGCGTGTGTGTGTGAAAGAGATAGATTAATAGACAGATAGATAGATAAATAGATAGATAGATAGATAAATAAATAGAGAGAGAGAGATAAAGAGCAAGAGATCACGTGATCAAGAAATAAAAAACGAGAGGCCTAGAGAGCAGTAGAAGGAAATTTTGACAAGAGGACGTAAGACGAACGAAGAGAACGAGAGGAGAAAAAAAAAAAAAAACACGAGAGAAAACAAGAGAAAGAAAAGTCAGAATGGTGGTGGTAAGGGATGTGGGGGTGTGTGGAGTAGTGAGGTGGGAGTATGTTGGGAGTGAGGGGGGGGTGATGAGGGGGGAGGGGGAGTATGTGGGGGGAGGAAAGAAGTAGTTGGTTAATGAAACTTACTAAGTGACTTGCAGTCCAAGGAAGCAATTACGAAGGCGCGAAGGGGAACCTGGTGATCCAATTAAGTGACCCACAGAGTACCGAGGAGGGAAAAAAGTTATTACGTAGGAAGAAAACGGGCCGAGGGTAGGGGGGAGGCCAACCAATGGACCTCGAGGGCTGGAAAAACACTCAGGCCGGTTCCCTGGATTCCAGAATTGGAGGATATGGAAACCCATTAATCGGGGGAAAAGATGTTGCGTAGAAGCTATATCTACAGAGGTGGATGAGAGAGGGAAAATAATTGTAGAGGTGGAAGAGGGAGGGGGGGTGGGCATGGGGGAGGGGGGTTGGAGGAGTAGGGGGAAGGGGGCAGCGCTAGGGGGTCTGTAAAAGCCAAGAAGCAGTAGGCAACCACGAGTAGGAAAAACGAGCCTGTGGTTAATCATCTGTAAGGTAGAATCGTCGATGAAGAAAAAGAAAAAACAAGAAAAAAATGTGTCCTGGAAAGTTGTTGTGTTTAGTGTAGAGTAGATGGGGGAGAGGAGAGGGGAGGAGAGAGGGGGAGAGGGGGAGAGGGGAAGGTGGGGGAGAGGGAAAGAGGGGGAAGGGGAGAGGGAGAGGGGAAATGGAGTTGATGGAGTATTACCACGCTTAGGGGAAGCCTAAATATATATATATATATATAAAAAAAAAAAAAAAAAAAAAAAAAAAAAAAAAAAAAAAAAAAAAAAAAAAAAAAAAAAAACCTGCTGGACCAGTGAGGGTCAAATGGTCCCCGCCCGGATGCTTATGGCTCGTTTAGTCCGATCTATGAATATTCCTCTGACTCACCTGACACACCCATCCCGTTACTCAAATAAGACGGTTTGCAGTGGCAAAGAGGTTTTCAATAATTTATCTTATTAATCCACCTTCCTCAATTCGTCGTGATGTCTCAACTAAAACATACACTGTATATACATACATACATATACTGTATATATATATATATATATATATATATATATATATATATATATATGTATGTATGTATATATATGTGTGTGTGTATATACGCATAAACATACACGCACACACACAAACACACACGACATGAACGAATGAAAAGAGAAATGGAAAAGAAGAACAAATAAAAGACGGAGAGAATGAAAGCAGTGCACGAGACAAGGCAAGACAAAACAAAGGACACCGGAAGTTTAATATGACCGAGAAGAGAAGAAAAGAGGAGAGAAGAAAAGAGGAGAGAAGAGGACAAATGTGTTAATAACAAACGAGGAAAGAGACGACGAAGACAATGATAAGCGGAAGTTGGAACGGAAGATGCAAATGCTGTGGGGGGGGGAGGAAGAGAGGGGAAGAGAAGAGGAGGAGGAGGAATCGGAGTGAGAGAAGATTGGGGAAGGTAGAGTACGGAGTAGGGAGAGGAGAGAAAGGAGGAGGAAGTAAAGGAGGAGGATAGGAAAGAGGAGGAGGATGACTACGAGTAGGGGAAGAAGGAAGAGGAAGATGAGAACAAGGAGGAGCAGCAGGAGGGAAAGGCGTAAGGGGGAAGAGAAGGAGAAGGTGAAAGAGTAGGGGAAGGAGGAGGAGGAGGAGGAGGAGGAGGAGAAAAGGAAAGAGGAGGTGAGAAGGAAGATGTGGAGGAGGAGGAGGAGGGAAAGGAGAAGTAAGAGAGGAAGGATGAGGACGTGTAACAGGAGTAGGAGGAGGAGGAGGAGGAGAAAAGGAAAGAGGAGGTGAGAAGGAAGATGTGGAGGAGGAGGAGGAGGGAAAGGAGAAGTAAGAGAGGAAGGATGAGGACGTGTAACAGGAGTAGGAGGAGGAGGAAGAGGAGGAGCAAGAATACGACGAAACGAAGAAAGAAGAGGAAGAAGACGAAAGCGAGGATCGAAATGAGACAGAAGATCCCATCGGCTCTGTCTACGTCTTCCGTCAATTTCCGTGCCGCCGGCCCCGTCACTTCATCCCCGTCCAAACCCTTCTCCCGTCTCATCAACAATTCCTTCCACGGTCAGGCTTTCGCTTAGCTGCTGTCAAAGGTCAAAGGCTTTGACAAGGGCGAAGCAGGCAAGGTTATCATATTAAGACACCAGGTCAGGACTCGCACTAATGGGTTTAAATTGGGCAAGTTCAAGTTTAAGAAGGAAATAGGCAAGTACTGGTTTACCAACGGAGGGGTTAACGAATGAGATTTAGTGTAGTGAGTACTGAAAATTGGTTACTCTAAGAGAAGGTTACATAACTTTATGGATAGGGATGACAGGTGATAAGGGGGATGGAACTTCCTAGTGTAGGCCTTATGGTCTCATGCAATCTCCTCCATTCTTATGTTCTTACGTTTCCAGGTTAAATCATATATGGCGATTTGTTATCATCTCCCTGTTATCATCTCCCGTCGATGCCTAGCGTGCACACGCGCGCACGCACACATATGCTACGAAAAGGTACTCCAACGTCGTCGCGGATCTCCCAAGCTCACCAACTTTTCCTAACCTCTCGCTGTCGCTCAAGTCGAAGCTGTGGTGTACATGTACCCCACAAATATGCTTGTAAGTGGAAATTGATGCATAATGGAGTCGTGTGGCAGTCTGACCTGACTCAACGCTCGAAGGCTAGGATGGGTCATCCCAATCAGGTCGTCACATTGGCCCGAGCGGGCAAGTCAGTCACATTCAGATATTAAGATCCGGACGATTCAGACATTCTGACCTCTGTATTGTAGCGCGACGCCAGACCTTCGCGGTCGGCCCCCCACGTCGGGACCACGCCACGTCAGTCCTTAGGCCGACGCACAAATATCCAATAGAATAAAGCGCATAAGCCAAGCTGAGCGTCAATCTCTCCTTACGTCACCTAGTCTAGTAATATACACCCGTATGTTACAAAGCGACGAAACCTTTTACATATCGATATTTTGGCAACCCTGTAATTAATGTGCATTAAAATGTTTCGTTTTATTCAACTTGAAAGTATTAATTACCTTCTCATGATTAAGATATACTGTCCATCTTGACGCCATCGCAATCATTGGCCATACATGCATACACACACACACACACACACACACACACACACACGCACACGTTTACAGAATTATGAAAGGGATGGAAATCCTCGATAGAGATGACTTATTAAAGTGGGACAGAAGAGAAACAAGAGGACACGGAAAGAAACTAAAGAAGAACACTTATAGAAGAGACCTGAAAAAGAATAGTTTCCCACATAGAGTGATTGATGTCTGAAACAAACTGAACAGAGAAACAGTGAATGCCAAAACTATAGACGATTTTAAGAATAAACTGGATGCGGAGAGATACGAAAACGCGTCACTACGAGCATAGCTCTCGTCCCGTAAAATACAACTTGGTAAATACAACTACGTAAATACACACAGGCTCGCACATAAATACACACATACACACAAACATACATACAGTACATACAGTGCATACACGCATACGCGCACACACACACACACATACACACACACACACACA
>NW_027467721.1:593729-596229 GCF_046742065.1 Oratosquilla oratoria | reverse complement strand
GAGAAAAGAGAGTAAACGGAACAGAGGAAAGAAGAGAGAGAAGAGAGAGGAAGTAGAGATAGATAGAAAATCCCACATAATCTATCATAGTAATTACCCGTAATCCTATAGGGATTCACTTGCCTCAATAGATAAAATAGTATCAATTACTACCCAAGACGAATCGAAATAAAGAGCTAAAAGATCCCGCAAAACGCATAAAAACAATGAAGATAAGATAAAAAGAATTTAAAAAAAAAAAAAAAAAAAAAAAAAAAAAATCCGGTTCGTGTTGCGGGTGGGTCGACTCCAAGAACGCCGTCGACTCGAAGAGATGAGCCGCGGAGCCAAGGAAGGCCTCCGAAGACAAGAATATCTTTGTTGTGACCATCGCACCGTGGAGACCTTCTTTTCTCTTGTTGCCGGGGAGAGGGGGGAGAGGGGGTAGGGGGGGAGTAGGAAGGAGAAGAGGGGAGAGAGGAGGAAGGGAGAAAGGGGGAATGTGGGTGAGGGATTGGGTGTGAGGAAGCGGAGAGGGGGGAAGGGAGGAAGAGGGAGGAGGGGGAAGAGGGAGAACGGGGAGGAGGGAATAGGGGATAGAGGTGGAAAAGAAGGAGAGGGGGAGGGGAGAATGGATGAGGGAGTGGGAGGGAGGAAACAGAGAGAGGAAGGAAGGAGAGGTAGAAGTGTGAGAGAAGAAGCAGAGAGAGGGAGGAGGGAGGAGGGAGGGGGAGGGGGGAAGAGGGAGGTGGGAGGAGGGAGGGGGAGGAGGGAGGGGGAGGAGGGGGAGGAGGGGGAAGGGGGGAGGGGAAGGAGGTTGTTCAGGTTCGGCAGTGACGAAGGAGTCTGATCCTCCGAAGACTCTCTAAACACTGCCTGGCCTCAAGGCAGAAGCTCCTCTCGTGGAAGCGTCTCCGCGTCCCTTCTTTCCCTCCGCTTCTCCTCCCTCCTGCCCTCCATTTATCTAATGATGGGTTTCAATGGGAAAGGCTACCCCACTTATATGGGCGAAAAGGGGATTCAGTATGTATGTATGCATCTATGTATAGTGGCAAAGCATGCCGACAGGAGACCCTTTGGTCCATAACGAGGTCATAAATAGGAAATGGAGAGAGAGAGAGGGAGAGGGGGAGAGAGAGATAAGGAGAGAAAGAGAGAGAGAGAGAGAGAGAGAGAGAGAGAGAGATGGATGGATAGAGAGAGGGAGAAAGAAATGGATAGAGAGGGGTAGAAAAAAAAAGAGAGAGAGAGAGAGAGAGAGAGAGAGAGAGAGAGAGGTGGATGAATAGAGAGAGGGAGAAAGAAATGGATAGAGAGAGGTAGAAAGAGAGAGAGAGAGAGAGAGAGAGAGAGAGAGAGAGAGAGTAGAGAAAGGGGAGAGGGAGAGAGAGAAAAAGGTAGAGAGAGAGAGATGGAGTGTGAGAGAGTTGCGATTTGGGTATCCAAGACTCGAGGGAAGAATGTCAGGACAGGACCAAATAAAGACAAAGTACCAAATCTCAACCAACATAGTCTCTTCTCTTTCTCTCTCTCAGTCTCTCCCTTTCTCTATCTCTCAGTCTTTCTATAAATCTCTCTATGACTCCAGTTCTTCGGTGGGGCATTGTCCCCAAGGATAACACTAATTCTTACTGATGAAATACTAATGCTCTCTCTGCCTGCCTCTCTCTTTCTCTCTCTGTCTGTCTGCCTGCCTCTCTCTCTCTGCCTTCCTATTTCTCTCTTCTCTTTCTCTCTCTCTGCCTCTCTTTTTCAGATTATTGAACATGCTGATGCATGCATACACGTTAGATTATATAGAAAGAACTGTACAGTGCTTCAGTAAGTCGTTCCAAACCATGACAGTGTTGTCTTGTGGTCCTAAGAATTTTTCGTTCTATTTTAACTTTGGTTGCGCCGGGAGTAGGGTGGGGGTGGGGCGTTGAAGTCGGGTGTGGGGGGTACTGGAGTTGGGTTGGCGTGGGGGGTTGCTCTTTAGGGGATTAAAGGCATTTATGGGCGACCCGTGGGCGCCAAGCCGTGAACCCGCATTTACATAAGCGGTGTCACAAGTCCTCCCGGATATCTGGTCCCCATTGATGCGGACCGACGCTCCCTCACAAGGGCGTGAGAGCATCACGCCGCGCTGATGTATACACAGTCGCCCCATTAAGTGTTGTCACCACTATCCAGAAAGTTTCGCTCGGGGGTATTCTGTTCATAACAGTCATGACCGAAACATTGTGAAATCGACGACGAAACTTGTTAATGCGATCGTTCTGTTTATAATTTTTTGTCTTTTTCGTTTTTTTTTGTTTATTTATGTATTTATCTATCTATTTATTTACGCATATAGTTATTGGTCTGTACGCTCCTTATAGTTGTAGTAGGGTGGCTAAACAAAAGCTTATTAACAATATAAATTAGTGTATTAATTGATTTAATACTATTAAATCACAATTCGATAAAGCACTACAGTAGACAAATGCATGCGTACACTTCGGATGCTGAGTTACAACTAATATACAGGAACCAAACATAC
>NW_027467721.1:578729-591229 GCF_046742065.1 Oratosquilla oratoria | reverse complement strand
GAGACCTTCGTCACCAACTTCGACGTGATGGAGTCCGACATGGATGTTTGGCTCGGCATGGACCTCATATACCGGGAGGGCATCGCCGTCGACGTGGCCAACTCCGTCCTGAGGATCACCTCGACCAATACAGAGGTTGACCTCCTCACGCTCGAGAAAGCTCAGGAAGCCACTCTTGACGAGCAGCCGAAGAAGAAACTTAGGAATGAGTGAAGGAATGAAGAAATATCGCATGGGAGAGAAGAAAAAATATATAATCAAAGAAAAAGAAAAAAATAACTTACTTATTCCGAAGTTGGTGCCATTATGAAGGTTGTATTCGAAGTCAGCAAAGGCAATATTTCATTCATCCTCTGATTTTAATTGAAAATATTGGTCTTGGTGAAGATGGACAACCCTCTTGTATCACCCTCGTCTCTAACTTATGGAAAGAAACACAAATCATCTTGGAAAAGGTTCCGACATCGCTGAGGGGCATCTTCAGGTCCCAATCAGAAAAGGGTCACCAATATCACCATATCTTAGGGCTTAGGCAAGAGATTCCAATTCACTAAACAAGGGGTCGCCTCCCCTCAGCTGAATAAAACAAGTTGGTGTTAGTAACACTGGTATAGAGCGCCTCTGATGTAGAACTGACATCCGGCGACAGCTTCTCTTACCCCACTTCCAGTTGGTGACACAGAAAATAGAGTATATATATATATATATATATATATATATATATATATATATATATATATATATATATATATATATATATATTTATATATGAATTATCGCTCAAGAAACGCAAATAGAGCCTCGGAATCAGACGACAAACACGATGACGAACCGGAGGCCCTTTGGGACAGGATTACGGAACAAATATTTGTCAACAATGAAGGACAAGGAGAAGGAGATAGTGTTCATGATGAAGGAAAGAAATTTAGACTTATCAGGAGTGTGTGAAATGAGAACAAAAAATGAAGGTCAGAGGAGACTTCACGAAGACTATAGATACATCTTTGAAGGAAACAAAGAAGGAAGACATGGAGTTGGCTTTGTGTTGAATCAATCTTTGGGGGAGAGAGTAAATCACATAATTTACAAAAATGAAAGAATATCGAATGTGTCATTAGACACTGAACCGGAAGGAATTAGTTTCATCAAGGTATATACCCCTCAGCAAGGAAGAACCATGGAAGAGAAGGAACAGTTTTACGCCAAGCTACAGGAAACGTACGATACTGTGAAATACAGAAGTAATGTCATCATTCCAGGAGATTGGAACGGGCACGTAGGAGTAGAGAGAGAAGGTATAGAGAATGTTTTGGAGGCGTTTAGTGTTGGAAACAGGAATGCAGAGGGTATGAGAGTGATAGATTTCTGTGCGAGTAATATGCTTTCGATAATGAATACGTATTATCTTCACGGGTTGAGTAAAAAATGGACGTGGTATAGATGGAATGAGACCGAGCAACGATACACAGATTCGTCAATGATAGATTTGTTTGTAACAAACAACAAGAACTTGTTTGTTGATGTGAAGGCAATGCCATCAGTCAGGGGGACCAGAGTTAGTAGAATGGTTAAGAAAGATCTATAATAAAGCATGGAGATCTGAAAAAGTTCCGGAGGACTGGGAAACTGCTATAGTCTGTCCTATTTTCAAGAAAGGGGATAAACTAAACTGCGGAAATTACAGAGGGATTTCACTTTTATCACATGCGGGGAAATTATACGAAAGAATATTGGAAAGAAGACTGAGAAACATCACTGAAGAGAAACTGGGAAACTGGCAACATGGATTTAGACCAGGGAGAGGGACTACAGATTTAGTGTTCACATTGAAGATCATCTTAGAAAAACGATGGGAGTGGAATAAAAATACATACTTGGCATTCATAGATTTAGAAAAGGCTTTTGACAGAATAGACAGAAGGAAATTATGGGAAGTAACAAGGACATCAGTATTACAGTGTACCACCAAAATTAATAAAGTGATGAAGATTTTGTATGGAAATAGTAAGAGCAGGGTGAATTTTTTTTTTTTAAAGTAGATGGTTTGAGGTGACACAGGAGTGAGGTAAGGAGGAATTTTGTCCCCATTGCTGTTTATAATATTCATGGATAAGTGCATGAGGGAAACTTGTACTAATGAGGATATCGCAATAACGATGACATATGCGGATGATGTAGCAATAATAACGGAAAATCAAATTCAGTTACAGGATGCTATAAATAGATGGCAAGAAGAAGCAAGAAGGAAAGGATTGAAGATAAATGTGAAGAAAACTGAGGCGATGTGTGTAGGGAGAAATAGAGAAGAATGTAATATCAGTATAAATGAAAATTAGCTAAAACAGATGAACGACTTTAATTATTTATTAGATTTGTTTAAGCAGGATAACATCCAGGAGAGCGAGATTACTAGACGAATTCAAAAGCTTAATGGGAATGTAAACATCCTGTACCCTCTGCTCAAAGATAAGAATGTGTCACTGAAATGGAAAACGGTAATGTGCACGACCAAACTAAGACCAGAAATGAGGGTATTGAGAATAATTATGGGGATCACCAGAAGAGACAGGATTGAAAACGAGAAAATAAGGGAGCACCTAAGTTGAGCCGATTGTTGGAATCATAGAAAGAAACAACTTGAGATGGTTTGGTCATATGAAGAGAATGGAGAAATGTATATGTCCAAGGAAGTATTTGGAACGGCAGCCTAGAGGAAGGAGGCCGGCTGGAAGCCCCAGGAAAAGGTGGATGGAGTATGTGAAAAAGAACTTGGAAGGAAGAAATTTAACGTTGGAAGAAGTAAATAAATAAGAAATTTACGAGGATCGAGATGAGTGGAGGCGTGATGATGATCGTTGCCACCTACTGTGAGGTTTCGGGTTTTCTAATTCGTGAAACTCGAGGGAATAATTATCCTTATTATCTAATCGTCCATCAACAGTAAGGCCCCTTTCACACTAGGTAACTAGTGACAGTCACTACTAGTACTAATAGTTGCCTACCATTATTTTAAATCGAGCCTTTCACACTACGTCACTACGGTTGCCCGCTTGCGCAACAGGCTATGGCTGTTTCCCGTTCCGGTAACAAGTGGGCGTCACTGGCAGTTGCTGTCGCCTACCGTCTCTTTTTTCTTGACCAGCAAAGCCAACAGAAGCACCTCCTCCATTGATGCCATTCTTTCGACTAAAGAGATGATGAGAAAGGATTCCACAACTCGGTGACAGTCACTGGTTGCTTGCAGTTGCCCGAGACTTTCACACTAGGCAACTAGTGACCGTCACTAGTTACTCAGTCAACTTAACTCAATTCCTAAGTGACTACACTCCCACGAGGTTAAGTATACGGAGGTCAGATTGACTTAAAAGGAACTTCCTCTTCGAAGTCGGCCGGAGTCTCTCATCGAACTCGAACCTACTCATTTGGCTTCTTCCTTTGATCACATCGACACTGATGAAATCTCAGCGCCAGACCTTCCTTACATTCCGTGCTTGGCTCTAGTCGAGAACGGACCTACACCTGAAGGTGCGAAACTATCGCCGTCAACTACTTGAATCCAGTGCTCGTCGTTAACGACTCGTACCGGCTGTCTCAAGTTGTGTTACAGTGCTAAAAACTACTGCGCGCTAGTAAATCAGCCTACTTTCCTATCAAGGCCCTCCCTTCCTCGATGGAATAATCGGGGTCGGAAGCGGCGTCCAGCTTAGAGCAGGACTTAATGATATCCGACACTGATGACGACATTAGTGTTAACCACTGGCCCGACCTGCCTCGTCCTACCTCCACTCCCCATCACCCTCCAACAACCACCCAGCATGATACCCACCAGTCTACATCGCTCCCCAGTACCAAACGGCGGCCGACGACACCTCTACCTTCGCCGCAGGAGAATGTCAACCGCCTGCTGCCAAGACGATCAAGGGAACCTCAAGTGAGTGTAATAAGGCTCCTATTTGCCCTACTCTGCCTAATCACAGTGCTACTCCCGTTGCCCCCACCCGACCCTCACCCGCCCTTCCAGCATTTGCTCCCCGAGACAAGTATATTAAGTTGGCCTTTAGCGGGAACCCATCCACAGAAGTTAAACTCCGCTGGCTGTCAACTATCACCAAGACTTTCCACCTGCAACGGGATACGGCCGAGGTTAAGATGGCTGCACTCACCTCTCGATTCATCTACATATCAAGACAACGCACAGACATCCTGGACCGAGTTACTACAAATGAATTTATGTCACTGCCTCTTCTCCCTCAAGACTCCCCCGAAAGACCTCGTAAGTACCCCCAATACCTGCTCACTCGCTATCCCGTTGACGTGGATCACAAGCTTGCCCTACAGCTCCCAGGAGTACACTCAGCCAGGCGCTTCATGCAGAACGGTACCCCCATCAACCGCATTGTTATTGTGTGGAGCCTCCCCGAGACACCCCCCGACACCATTACCTTTGACTTCCTCCCTCTCCTCCCCCCGTGTCAAGTCCAAAGACTCCGTGACGACCGACCCTGGTGCTTCAGGTGTTGGGGTATCGGTCACATTTCCAGGTACTGCTCCGCCTCCCCTAAGTGTGCCTGGTGGGGCGCCGCCCATGAATCCAGAGACTGTCCCGTCCGAAGGGCGCCCCCGCCCCCATCAGCGACTACTCCCACCTCTGAACCACCACCACCGCCGAACCCCTCACAATTGAAGTGCCCCCGATGTCTCCAGCCAGGTGTCAACGACTGGCACGGCCGTACACGTCGCAAGACCCAGACCAGTGGCTCCACCTCAGACCCACCACCTCCTCTCTCCCGGCCTGTCCACTCTGCTCCCCCCCCTCCTCAGCAAGACGCTGCCCTCCGTTAGGCCGTTGCAGCCCTTCAGGCGCGATGTGCAGCACTCGAGGACCGCTTTGCCTCCATTGATACCAGGATTGACAGCCTTGTCTCGGCCCAAGCTACTACTGCCACCAGGCTCTCCACACTGGCGGAATCCCAACAAACCCTCGTCTCCTCCATCTCCATGCTTGCCGAGAGGATGGATTCAATTGCAATTCGTCTCGACAAACTCTGTAAGTTACAATCCAGTACTAGCCAGTCCTCCTCGAATCGTCCACCCACCTCCACACTCCGGTCTCCTACCAGCAAACGCAACAATCATAACTAACATTCACCTAGACCTTTTTACATGGAACATCAATGGTATCACCAACCACAAAAAGTACACACAATTGAAGGCATATGTACAGACACATCACCCTTGTGTCATTTTTCTCCAGGAGGCGTTTCCAAACCGGCCCAACACTGCACCACAGGCACCCTCCCTTCCCGGATATATCCCCTATATTCATACGATACGAAACGGTCTTCTAACATACATACACAATACACTGATACACCGTCTTCTGCGCTCCTCTACAGACCCTGACGTAACATTCCAACTCTTCGAGATAGAAATTGGGGGCGGAATCCTACAGCTCTGCAATATCTACTCTGCTCCCGCACGTCTTCGTCCAACCACTCTTCCACCACCTACGATAAAAGGTATAATATACGCAGGGGATTTCAATGCTCGACATCCTGCATTGGGAGATCGTCCTGGCACCACTAACCGCCCTGGTGTTCACTTACTATCCTTCATCCGACAACATCATCTGACCCGCTGGGACACAGGTGGCGCCATACACTCCCGGGGAGGCACCCTGGACCACGTCCTCACCTCTGGCTTGGTATCATCCCGTATCCAGTGCTCCTCAGTACCTGCATTATTCTCAGACCATATTGCTCTTCTCTTCCACTATTCTCTTCCTACGATACCTACACCCCCTATCACACGCCTACGCCTCACCATACCCCCCAAATACTGCCCGACGTACATTTCATACATGACCTGCATACTACCTACCTTAGACTGTTCCTCCCCCGACCAGTTATACACCAGCCTTGTCTCCGCCACCCACGACTTTTACAGGCTTTACGTATCACGACCCCACCTCCAACGTCGCCCTCCTCCTCACTCGTGGTACCTAGACACCCGACTTCAGGACGCACAGAAAGAAGCGGAGCGCGTTGGACTCATGTTCCAAACTAACCCATCTCCTGAACTACTTCATCGTTACCAGCAATCCAGAGACGATTTGACAACCCTCCTAGAATGTATAAGTACTGACTCCTGGAAGAGATTCACGGACAGAATTAATCACCAAACTAGTGTAGCCTCCATGTGGCACCTTATTCGCAGGGTAATTAAGAAGACTCCTGCTACTGCCCGTCATCATTCCCCCACCGTATTTGCCGAACAGCTCATCGACACGTGGTCAAACCAGTCCAACCCTGCCAACCTACCTACCCCCGTCCAGGATGCCCTCTCCTACGGTGCTTTTGCTCGTGGACTCCGCCTAGTACATGCTCTGCTGCAAGAGGATGATGAAGAAAATATACCAATCACTGAAGATAAACTACGACGTGCTCTCTTGAGAGGTAAAGCCACGTCCCCTGGGGATGATGGCATTACCTACAATGTGCTACGATTACTGCACCGTGTACCCGGTAACCCCCTCCTTCGCCTCTACAATATGTGTCTACGAGATGGATATATCCCACATGCCTGGACCACGAGTACAATAATCCCCATACCCAAGCCCGGTACAGCAAATTTCAGGCCCATCTCCCTTACATCCTGCTTCTGCAAAGTAATGGAAAGAATCTTGCTCACCCGACTGATGTACCAACTACAAGATCGCCTTTCTCCACGTCTCTTCGGCTTTCTACCCCAACGCAGCACCCATCACTGCCTCGTCGACTTGTATTCTCGCCTCTCCCGTGACAGTGTTGTGGCATTTATAGATCTAAAAAGTGCATTTGATATAGCAAACCGAGACGTTATTTTAGATCAATTAATTGACTTTGGAATTAAGGGTAAATTATTACGATGGATTAAGGGCTACCTCAGTAACCGGACCTCCCGTGTCTTCTTTAGCGGTGCCTACAGCTCCTCACGGGATTTTCATCTCGGCACTCCTCAAGGAGGGGTACTAAGTCCATTTCTCTTTAATATACTTATGCATCGTCTCCTCACGTCTTTGTCCACTATTCCTGAGGTCACAATTACATGCTATGCAGATGATCTATGTATTCACTCTACCTCCCCAACACACCTACAACTCTTTCTTACTTCTCTCTCCCAGGCTTCTGCTAACTGTGGCCTTGTTGCTTCCCCACAGAAGAGCAGAATTTTCTCCTACCGCCCTCCTGCCACGCTGCCAGAGTTCATGATTGGAGACTGCATCATCCCACTAAGCTCCCAGTACTGCTACCTTGGTGCACCAGTACGAATCTCGGAAACTCTTTCTGCCCGGCGTCAATCCCATCCCGTAATTCGTGAATTGCTAGATCGTCTCCAACGTCGGCTCCGGTCTCTCCAGTGGCTCACCAACAACTCTTCCGGTATCTCCATCCCCGTGGCCAGAACTGTCTATATTACTTTTATACGCTCTGTTGTTGATTACCTCTCCCCTGCCTTAATTCAACTTCCTCGATATGTTTTAGAGCCACTGGAGATTTTTCAGAATAAAGCCATGAGAATCATTCTCGGTTGCCCAATGACTACCAGAATTGTCAACATGCAACGGGAATTACGGCTTCCATCCCTAGTTGAGAGGATTTATTCTAATGTCACCTGCCTCACAGTTAAGTGTATACACTTTCCCCACCTCTCACCGCACTTCACAGCACTGGTCAGAGCTTCTCTCAGCCCCGCTCCGCCCGTCCCCCGCCTCATGCCCTCCGGTCGCCGTCTTATAAAGTCTATCTCCTCCTTCATTCGCAGCCTAGATTTACAAGTACCAGTAGCTGACATACCCCCAGGCCCTCCCCCGTGGACGCTACCATCGCCTATGGTTAGCTTCACTCCTACAGCAAAATGTGACCCACCTCCTCTACAACTACAGCTAGCCTTGGAACATGTTACCCAGGTAACATCCTCCATCACTGCTCCGCATCGCCTCTACACTGACGGGTCACTACAATCGGATGGTGCAGCTGGAGGAGCAGTCTACTCACCTGACCTACCGCCGCCTCCTGAGGGCTGGGTCGGCCGTCGACTCAGAGATCACTCCAGCTCCACGTTGTGTGAACTATACGCCATCTTAGATGCTATCAGTCTCGTTTGCCAAAGAGGAGTTAATGCTGTCATTATATGTGACTCTAAGCCTGCACTGCAATCCCTCACCGCTATTCATCCCACTCACCATTCTGTTGTACAACAAATCCTTTCCTTTCTATCCCTACTAACTATCGTAATCTCTGCATTAAATTTATTTGGATTCCATCTCATGTAGGTTTGCACCATAACACCAAAGTAGACCGCCTAGCAAAAGAAGCCTGCCGACTCCCCCGTCGTGGTGATGGACGACCTCTCTCCCTGCTATGTTACCTCAACAGGGTCCGCTCCGCTGCACTTCTGCCTGAGCAACGTCGACGGGACACCGAGAGACCCTTCAGTGTCACCATCACCCACTACGAATCCGTATGCCGCCACAAATACAAGTACCGCCGCAAGGGACTTATGGTTCGTCGCCACAATGTTGTCTCAGCCCGACTGCGGCTAGGCTACCGTCCACCGTGGCAGGTCGCCGGGCTGGAGGGCGAGCCTGTATTCACAGAATGTCGCCTATGCCACGCTCCACTAGCCAACACCATCGAGCACTACTGCCTAGCGTGCCCCACTGTAAAACATCTAATACCCCAGGGACTACCATTAGATGCAATCTGTGGTCATCTCCTATCACAAAATAGATTAGATGAAATACTTGTCTGTTACCCCCGCTTTGGTGGGTTCTCATAATACCTGATGCCCTGCGTGACATCTCAGTCTTATTCCCTTTTGAATGAATGTACAATACCCAGTGTCGTATATGTTACCTGCAACTCATGTATTTGTATGTGTATATAAGTGTATGTGTACGTGTGTAAGCATGTGCATCCCAGTTGCCTTCCTACATTCATTATGAAAACCTCCCCCCACTGTATGACGCTAATGCGTAATAGAAAAAAAAAAAAAAAAAAGACCTTCCTTAGTCTTATAATGCCTTGTTCACACTAGTGGTTTGAACCGCGTTAGTTCAATTACAATGTAAGTCAATGGAAGCGTTCATACACAACAGCGTAGTTTTTCCTTTACTATGCGGTACCGCTGCGGTTTCGAACCGCTAGTGTAAACAGGGCAAATTGTACTGGACTACATGGCATCCGATGTCTCCTCGAGTTTGTGTTTTATATGATGAAATCGAGGTTTTGCGTCATGGACTGCCTTGTCCAAGGTCTCGAATGCTAGGAAAGGAGTTAAGGTGACGGCATTCTAGGCATTTCTGGCTAGCATGCTATTTGCTTTTCTTTCTTGGTTTGAATAGAAACGACTTTAGTTACGATATTTGTTTTTCGAGTTTCCCAAAGTCAAATTATTCTTGCGTCATATAGTGAGAAGCTGAATGACAAAGTAGGAGAAGTCAAACCTAAAATACGATTGTTAGACACATTGTTGAGGTGTTCTTAGTCTAGAATATTGTAACCGAAGTCGTTTCTACTCAAACCAAGTAGCAAAAGTAAGTAGCATGCTAACCTGGTGTGCCGTCACGGTGGCTTGGGATCAGTCCTCGATCTTTATATATTTTTTCTGTTTGAAGACGCGATTTTAAGCAGATGAGGTTGGCGGTCCCCAGCCTGAGGGTGGGCTTTACCGACCGCGACCCCTAAGGCTTGTTTCACATGTATCCCCTTTTCGCCGTGCGCCGTCCACGACACCACGACGGGGTCTTTAAAAACCAAGGTGTAGTTTTCACACGTCACAACCAAGACCACGACCACGACCAAGACCACGTATGATAACATTCATAGACACCCATGGTTATTTGTGAGCACGACGTCGCGTAGTGGTGGGCGCACGGCGAATAGTCAATACGTGTGAAACGATCCTTAGAGGCCGGAGTTAAAGGCCTTAGTTATATTAAATTGTCTGTCTTTAGCCTGAATAAAATAAATTAAGAGCGTCATCGCCATGATGAGGTTACGTTCGATTGTGTCCCCTCCGAAGTAGTCCACCTCGTTGAGGCTTCTTTAAGAAATTTTCATTTCTCACGTTTGAAACCTTTGACCTTCTTCCTATTTCCTTATCAGTGAAATCTTACATAAGATGACAATGACAAAGAATGTGGAGCAGAAATGTCCCAGACCAAAACGAGGTGGTAATGGACATGTAACTGACTATTGTAGGCCTTGTGGTCTCTTGCAGTCTCTTTCATTATTATGTTCTTATGTTCATATGTATATACACGGATACAGCGGCGCACGCATTCACACACACACACACACATACACACACACACACATACACAACTATGCCTGAAAAAAGAGGACGTCATAGGTAGAAGGTATTCTTACGGAACAGAACTTCGGTTTTATATTTCCTTCGATCTCAGCTTCGTGGAAGAATGCGTCAGGGTCTCGCACGTTTTGGGAGAGTCTAACAAGGTTGTCGTTCAGATGAAGAGCAAGAAAACTGTCCGAGAAAGAGAAATCTCCTTGATTGTCGTTGTTCGGGAGAAACGCTTCATGTTCACCTTGAAGATTTCACCAGGAGCCAAGATCGCCGAATTCAAAGCTGAATGCCTAAGGATCCTCAATAAGGAGACCTACAAGAAGAGGTTCTCCGTTTACGGCATCAGCATCGGCACCGTCAAGGAAGTCCACCTCAAACTCAAGAAGGACTTCCTCGAGGACGACGATAAGACGCTGACGGAGTGCCGGGTCAGCGCCAACGCGAAGTTGGAGGCCCAGGTCAAGTGGGTCGAGTTCGGTGTCCCGTCGATGCTCCACTTCCGTTGCCGCGTCAACGGCGCCGAGGCCATAGGATTCGTGGACACGGGCTGCGTCTTGTGCACCCTGTCCACCGACTTCGTCAGGCGCCTGGGCCTCGAGGACAACGTCGACTCGAGGTTCGCCTACGGAGTGTCAGGTCCCGGGGGAGACCGCGTCCTCGGCTGCATCCACGAGGCCACCTTCGTCACCAACTTCGACGTGATGGAGTCTGACAAGGACGTGTGGCTCGGCATGGACCTCATCTACCGGGAGGGCATCGCCGTCGACGTCGCCAACGCCGTCCTGAGGATCACCTCGACCAACACCGAGGTTGACCTCATCACGCTCGAAAAAGCTCAGGAAGCCACTCTTGACGAGCAGACGAAGAAGAAACTCAGGAAAGAGTGAAGGAATCACCAAACAGCTTTTGGGAGAGAAGAAAAAAAGAAAAAAGAAGAAAAAAAAAAAACTTATTCCGAAGTTGGTGTCATTGTGAAGGTTGTATTCAAAGTCAACAAAGACAACATTATTTAATTTATCCTCTGATTTCAATTAAATATATTGGTCTTCGTGAAGGTGGACAACCCTTTTGTATCGGCCTCGTTTCTTCCTTATGAAAAACAAAAAAACAAAACACGAAACATTTTGGAAAACGTTCCGACATCGCTGAGGGACATAATTATTCAGGTCTCAATCAGAAAAGGGACACCAAATGCCTAAACAGGAGATCGCCTAGCTGAATAAAACAAGTTGGTATTATCGACACTGGTATACAGCTCCTCTGATGTAGAACTGACAACCGGCCTAGTTATGGACCAAAAGGTCTCCTGTCGGCATGCTCCGCCTTTGTAATCCTTTGTAATACTTTGTTAAGGTGGCGGCATACTAGGCATTTCTGACTAGCATGCTGCTTGCTTTCGCTACTTGGTTTGAGTAGAACCGGCTTTAGTTACGATCTTTTATTTTTCGAATTTCCCAAAGTCAAATTATTCTTGGGTCATATAGTGAGAAGCTAAATGACGATCTAAGAGAAGTTAAACCCAAAATACGAATGTTAGACGCATTGTTGAAGTGTTCTTAGTCTAGAATATTGTAACCGAAGTCGTTACTACTCAAACCAAGTAGCATAAGTAAGTAGCATGCTAGCCTAGTGTGCCGTCACGGTGGCTTGGGATCAGTCCTCGATCTTTATACATTTTCTTCTGTTTAAAGACAGGCGATTTTAAGCAGATGAGGTTGGCGGTCCCCAGCCTGAGGGTGGGCTTTACCGACCGCGACCCCTAAGGCTTGTTTCACACGTATCCCCTCTTCGCCTAGCGCCGTCCACGACACGACGTCGTGCTCTCAAATAACCACGACCACGACCACGTGTGAAAACATTCATAAACACTCATGGTTATTTGAGAGCACGGCGTCGCACAGTAGTCAGAATCACTAAAACGTTGAGCAAAAACCTATGGAGTTTAACACACCACTTTTCACACACCACTTTACACTACACTAATATTTTTTTTTTATGTGCTAATGATGTTATAGTTACTGTTTATTGTAATTTTAAAGGATAAAATGTATGATAAAGAAATTGTAAATAATACCTTCAATCATATTCATTATCATTATTATTATTATTACATGAAAAAAGTCATTGCACTGTATACACTGTTGACAAGC
>NW_027467721.1:573729-576229 GCF_046742065.1 Oratosquilla oratoria | reverse complement strand
TTTTTAAATGAAATATAGTTTTAAACATTCCCCCTCCCAGATGTGCACCCCCCTACCCGAAGGTTGAGAAACCCTAGTTTGAAAATACATGCATACACAAACACAAATATCATGTGCATATTCTTTTGAGTGCGTGTGTGAGTGTGTGTGTGGATTGACAATAAATGTCTACAACTAAAAGGTGAGGAAATGTATCTACTTCATTTATCTTCAGAATATATATTGTTATATATGTATATAATAAAATTCCGCCGCACTTAAATTAAATGAAAATAAGCAATATTTCAACATTTGGTTATACAATCATTTTTCATTTGCATAAATGTTTCTTACAAAAGCTATCATGGTTTGTGGCATTATTAATTTCACAAATATAAATAATATTTATGACCACATACAATGGTTCGTTTAATTATATTGATTCTTATTTTACAAAAACAATAACTTAAGGGGGGGACTACAGTAGTGGCGTGTTCCCTCACCATAAACCACCTGACTTTAACCCTTAACCCTAACCAAAATATTTTTTTTTATCAAATATAGCTTTAAATACTCCCCATCCCAGGTGTGCGCACCCCCCCTCCCGAAGTTGGGAAACCCTAGTTTAAAAATACATGCATACACAAACACAAATAACATGTGTGCACATTCTTTTGTGTGCGTGTGTCTGTGCATGTGTGTGTGTGTGTGTGTGGATTGACAATAAATGTTTACAGCTGAAAGGTGAAGAAATGTATCTAGTTTATTTATCTTCAGAATATATATAGTTATAGGGGTTTATCTGCAAAAACGTAGGAGTTTGTGAATGAACTATTTCCGCCCGCACAAAAATTAAATGAAAATAACCAATATTTCAACATTTGGTAAAATTATACAATCATTTTCCATAAACATGCTTTCTTCTTACAAAAGCTATCATGGTTTGTGGCAACATTAATTTCACAAATGTAAATAATATCTATGGATACATACAATGGTTTGTTTAATCATATTAATTCTTAAGTTACAAAAAATACTACGCGACTTTAGGGGATACCACATAAACCTCCTAACTTTAACTCTTAACCCTAATCAAAATATTTTTTTCGAAATGAAATATAGTTATCCAAGTACCTGGAGTGATAGGGTATCAGAATGTATAAGGTTATGGGGGTCTATCTCTAAAACCATAGGAGGAGTACGTGTACAAAGAAACAAATAAACAATCAGACAGACAGACAGAGGCTACTACTTTATTATAATATAAATATATATATATATATATATATATATATATATATATATATACATATATATATATATATATATTCTTCACAGCTTGAGCCGACTACTGCGTGAATGAAAAAAACCGTTCTTTCTTAAAATTGTTTTATACACAGACACACACGCACACACACACACACACACACACACACACACACACACACACGCACACACACACACACACACACACATATATATATATATATATATATATATATATATATATATATACATATATGTGTTTATAATGTTAACACTTGCCTTCTAGACTGAATGCTCATCTTTTGACTCTTTATTCTTACAATTGTTGGGCTCAATTTCTACCTTTAATAAAAAATCCTTTAATTGTAAATGATGAGTTCTCCATTTGATATGATACGACATCGGTTTTTTTTCCACTCCGGAGGACTCAAAATTTTCTTTCTTAAACCCAACTCTTCCTCCTTAATGAATTTCCAATCTTCTTCCACCCGCTTACCCCTTCTCTGCCCCCCCCCCACCCGCCAACCTCCCCCAAAAGAGGGCACCCCACATCCCATTCTACCAGAATTCCCTCATCGTTTTCCCTCGAAATCACAATTCTCTCATGGCCAAATCACACAGATCGTAGTCAGAGAGAGAAAAATGCGCTCAACTCAGAGGATTGTCTTCCTTTCGTTGTCTTTCTTTCTTTCTTTTCTTCTTGTTTTTCTTTCCTCCCTATCTTTCTTTCTTCCTGTCTTTTCTTCTTTTCACCCTGCCTTGTTCTTCCTGTCTTTTCTTCCTGTCTTTTTCTTACTATATTTCTTCCTGTCTTATTCTTACTGTATTCCTCTCCTTTTCTTCTTGTCTTTCTTCTTGTCTTACTTTCCTCCCTATCTTTCTTTCTTCCTGTCTTTTCTTCTTTTCACCCTGCCTTGTTCTTCCTGTCTTTTTCTTACTATATTTCTTCCTGTCTTTTTCTTACTGTATTCCTCTCCTTTTCTTCTTGTCTTACTTTCCTCCCTATCTTTCTTTCTTCCTGTCTTTTCTTCTTTTCACCCTGCCTTGTTCTTCCTGTCTTTTTCTTACTATATTTCTTCCTGTCTTTTTCTTACTGTATTTCTCTCTGATCTTCCTTCCGTCTCTCTCATTTTTCTTTCTTTCTTTCTGTCTCTTGTTTCATCTTTCGGTCTTTTTTTAGATCTTCCTCTTCTTCTTTCACCTTTTTTTCCTTCTTTCTTTCATTCTTTCTTTATCTCTATCGTTCTTTTTTTTC
>NW_027467721.1:558729-561229 GCF_046742065.1 Oratosquilla oratoria | reverse complement strand
TATCTTTAAAGTAGTTTCAGGTTGTTTGTCGCAGTATTCTTCACTAATTAGTTGTTCTTGTAACTACGAAACCGTCCGCTATTTACCGTGCCACCAAACTGCTTGTACTGGGTTGCTTTATGGCTGACAACAACATCGGTGTTGGTAGCACAGGTGGAACTGAGAAAACGGGAAATAATAGAAAACGGAGCCGGGGGAGGCGGGCGGTTGCCCACTTTTTATTTATTTTTATTTTATTTTATTTATTTATTGTCGTTTATATGTACAAGTCATTAATAATAATTATATTATATTGACATTGTTATTATCTGCTGTACACGTAAATGTAATTTCGTTTTCTTGACGAAGGCATCAGGTAAAGTATTTCAGGAATGTTAAGAGGATTTGGTCGTGTCTGAAAACTAAGGATGCTTATATGGTTTTGGATCACGTGTTGGACTCGTGATAGACAGCTCAGAGCTCATATATGACCGATCTATGGGTAATATTGTGACGTCACACGCTCACACAACGCCCACGAGCGTTGGAATAACGACTCGCAGCACAGCGATAATGAAATTATTTCAGCCCTGGGCGGGATTCGAACTTGGACCGCCGTACTGGCGCCACGATCGCTACCACTGCGCCATCAAATGTATGTGTGTGTGTGTGTGTGTGTGTGTGTGTGTGTGTGTGTGTGTTGATTCTATGGACATTCATATACATACGAGTATGTACATATACAAAAAACAGTTGGAATTTGTATTCCGTTACGTTTCATCCTTACTTCACCACAATGTGTATGTATGTATGTATGTATGTATGTATGTATGCATGTATGTATGCATGTATGTATTTATATATATATATATATCTTTTTTTTTGGGGGGGGGAAGAAAGTATACGCTGGACTCGTCGTTTGCCAATTTATTCCGAACATTTCAAAACATTGTCGATGATCAAGTTCGCGTCCCCAGATGACCTCGTTACTCGAACAAAATCGCCTGACGTAGACCATAACGAAGTCCTCCAAGCGTCCAGTCGAGAAACTGATAGAGAAGATGGACACTGGTGCCAATTATTCGTGGCCCGCCGCGGGGTACCCCACCGGATACCGTGTCGGACTTATGTTCAGGTTTGTTCCAGACAGCCCTGGCCAAGCGGGGAGGCGACCCAAAGTTCGGCCTGAAAAAAAAAAAGTTTCCCACAACTGATAGAACTTGCCACACCAGGGGTTTCTCACTTCCCACTTCGTGGGAGTGGGACGGTGAATGTTGTGGACACTTCTGGCTGGAGGTTTGGTTTCCCTCAGCTAAATAGGGTCACCTGGTGTTTGCTGGATCCTCAAGCTGAGAGTCTGATCGAGAATTTTTTCTTTTCGATCCACCTCTGGACGAAGGGCTCTCCGACGCTGGAAAGAACCGTCTGGTATCGAGAAAAACGAGGTCCACACACACACACACACATACACACACACACACACACACACACACAAAAGGGACCTACAGAGTTTATTCGTCTTATTCTGGTGACCTCACAAGATGGCGAAGAAGTGAAATGGCAAAAGATCGAAAAAACGACGATGGAATTTCGACCCCAAACACTGGACCCTCTGGCGTGTATGCACTATAGTATTGAATTCTGGTGTCACCAGGCGATTTTATTCGGCTGAAGAAACTCCCCGTCGACGTTAAAGGCTTCAAAATTCCTTTAACGAGCTCGATGTATTTCCTTCTGGCTGCCGCCAGGCGATTTTATTCACCTGTGGGGGAAATATCCTGATCCTCCCGGATCAAAATGACCTGTCTTTTATAGGTTCGCGCGGATGTGGTAATGGCAAACGTAAATTCGTTGTCCGCATTAAAAGTAGCCTGTTTTTCCTAGGCTCTCGGGGACTGGTAACGGTAATGGCCGACTGGTAATGGTAATGGCGATTTTGGTAATGGTAATGTCAATTTTAGTAATGGTAATCTCGCGCGCTGTCCTATCGTTCCTTCGGCCTTGGGATCTTGAAGAGAAAAGCAAAATATAATAATCATTTTCGACGATGAGCGGTTCCTTCTATTCCCTCGTAGACTACGCAAGCCTCGCCCCGGCGAAGTTCCCTTGCCTTGGCTGCGCCGGGTCTAAGGATTCCGCTCTGTTAGGGACGGGGGATGCCTACCTTACATACTCAGCATGCATATTACCCCCTTTCTGTCGTTTCCTCACGCATGGTTCGCCGTTGTCCAGAGGTTGTCGTTGCCGGATCACCGCCGCAAAAGGTCTCGAAGGAAGGGGTGCTCGGTCTACTCGGTCGAAGCAGCTTCTGCCGGGCACGGTCGTCCCGAGGTCCGAACGCACAGGTCTACTCGGCTCGGCCTCAGGCGACGACGACGCAGATGAGGAGAATGCAAGAGCCACAGTCCAGACACGCACATACGTAACATATGCACAGCATATATAGATATATGCACACACACACACACACACACACACACACACACACACACACACACACACACGGGTCAACGGTGCAGTG
>NW_027467721.1:538729-551229 GCF_046742065.1 Oratosquilla oratoria | reverse complement strand
AGAGAGAGAGAGAGAGAGAGAGAGAGAGAGATCGAGAGAGAGAGAGAGAGAGAGAGAGAGAGAGAGAGCGAGAGAGAGAGAGAGAGAGACGGCGAGATATATTACGAGAAAAAAGAGTTTTGATGGGGGCTAGCACTAAATGGTGGATGAAAACCACGAAGATATTAAATTTATCATTTCCACGCAGTTGTTGTGTCATGCTTATATATCAAGTATCATGAAAACCAGACAAGAAAATTAAGTAGGAATTCTGGCTAAAAAAAAAAAAAATACATCTTAAACTGTAAAATGTGATATACAGAAAATTAGATGTGTGTGTATATTTATGCGTTTCTGTGTGTGTGTGTGCGTGTGTGTGTGTGTGTGTGTGTGTGTGTAAGCATACGGGTGTGTACGTTTGTGTGTATGCATGCATACGTGTGTATGTATGTGTGTAAGTATACGTGCATGTGTCTGTGTGTATGCATGCATACTTGTTTGTATGTGTGTGATGTGTGTGTGTATGTGTGTGTGTGTATATATGTGTGTGTAAGCATACGTACGTGTATGTCTGTGTGTATGCATGCGTACGTGTGTGTATGTGAGTGTGTAAGCATGCGTGAGTGCGTGTGTGTGTGTGTGTGTGTGTGTGTGTGTGAGTGAGAGCGCGCGTGCGTACCCATATGTACACCATTTCCTTTATATATACGAGCGTGTGCAAGGGCCTACGCTTACCATCAGAGAACATCCTATGCGTGTCGGAGTAAATAGACCACGAGGAGGGAAGGGGTGACAAGAAGAGCATATATCATTACATTAAAGAAAAGACAGAGCGTAGATAATGCGCGCGTGCGTGCGTGAGTGCGTACACAAAGACTCGTCTAGGGGGGGAGAGGGCGGGGGGAGTGGGGGGGAGGACCCGTGTAAGTGGTCAACCACAACATGACGCGTGATGGTGTGAAGGTTTTGTAATGGGATTAACCCAAGAACCGCGCGTTAACCGTGAGAAAGGAGACACCGATATTGAGAATGGGTGGAAAGTACTTTGTGATGGATATGGGTGGGAGAGGATGGGGGGAGGGGAGGAGAGAATATGGGGAGGGGGGAGGGGGAGGTAAATGGATATATAGACTGAGGGTTAATGGGGGTTGACTAACAAAAGGATGAATTATTTTCTAAAGATTTTTTTTTTTAATGGGGGAGTGGGAGTGGAGGGGGGAGTGGGATTGGAAGGATAGTGGGAGTGGAAGGGGAGGTAGGAGTAGAAGAGGTAAGTGTGAGTGGAAGGGGGAAGTAGGAAAGGAAGGTGGGAGTGGGAGTGGAAGAAGGAGTGGGAGTGGTAGGAGGAGTTTTAGTGGGAGTGGGAGTGGGAATGGAAGGGGGAGTGAGAGTGGGAGTAGAAGATGGTAAGTAGGAGTGGAAAGGGGGATATAGGAGTGGAAGGGGGAGTAGGAGTGGAAGGGAGGAGTAAAAGTGGAAGGAGTGAGAGTGGAAGTGGAAAGGGGGAGTGGTAGTGGAAAGGGGGAGTGGGAGTGGAAAGGGGAGTGGGAGTGGAAGGGGGAGTGGGAGTGGAAGGGGAGAGTGGAAGTGGAAAGGGGATAGTAGAAATGGAAGGGGGAGTGGGAGTGGAAAGGGGAGAGTGGTAGTGGAAAGGGGGAGTGGGAGTGGAAGGTAGGGTGGGAGTGGAAGGGGAGTGGGAGTGGAAGGTGGAGTGGGAGTGGAAAGGGAGAGTGGGAGTGGAAGATGGAGTGGGAGTGGAAAGGGGGAGTGGGAGTGGAAGAGGGGAGTGGGAGTGGAAGGTGGAATGGGAGTGGAAGGGGAGAGTGGGAGTGGAAGGTGGAATGGGAGTGGAAGGGGAGAGTGGGAGTGAAGGGGGGAGTGGGAGTGGAAGGGGGAAGTGGGAGTGGAAGGGGAAGTGGAAGGGAGTAGTGGGAGTGAGACGGGAAAAGGGAAGCCGCCGTAATAACAAAGAACGGAAGAACGAAGCACAAAATAAAAAGAACATTATTTTGATAAAGTGAACTAAATCACTGTTCTGGATGGACAGCAGTCACTGGCAAAAAAAATTTTGAACATAAAGTTCGAATCCCGCAATAATGTGCAAAAATGATTTCACCATTAAATGTTTATGTAGTTTATATGCAATTGCTGTACTCCGTTTAAATGGAAGACTACCATTGGTTATATCTCCATCATAAATCAAAGCAAAATTACGTTAGAAAGAAGAGATAAATGAATAAAATAATGATAATAATAATAATAATGATAATAATAATAATAATAATAATAATGATAATAATAATAATAGTAATAATGATAATAATAATAATAATAATAACAATAGTAATAACAATAATAATAATAATGATAATAATAAAAGTAATAATAATGATAATAAAATAATAATGATGAAATAGAATAATAATTAATAATAATAATGATAATAATAATAATGATAATAATAATAATAATAACAATAATGATAATAATAATAATAATAATGATAAAAGTGATAATAATAATAACAATGATGATGATAACAATAATAATAATAATAATGATGATAATATTAATAATAATAATGATAATAATAATAATTATGATAATAATAATGATAATAATGATAATAATAATAATAACAATAATAATAATAATAATTATGATAATAAAAATAAAATAATAATAATTATAATAATGATAAAAATAACAATAATAATAGTAATGATAACAATAATAGTAATAATAATAACAGACAAAAAATAATAATAGTAGTAATAATGATAACAATATTAGCAATAATTATACTAATAATTTCAAATAACTATTTAGATAAACAAATTCTTTTCGACACTTACTTGTTTAATCCCTGTACACAGAACACTTTTCTTCCTCTTAAGAACCAAATAATACGAAGACACTACCTGCAAATGTAAAAGAAATTACATTAAAATCATTCATACGGAATTATCATTATTGTAATTATCATTATTATTATTTTAATTCCAACTGGGACATACAAGCTAAAACCTGAGATCCAATTGAACGCCTCAAAATATTAGAGGCTTTGTTGTTTATTATTTCAAGGATTAAGGAGCATACACGTTCCTAGATATTTTGTTACATCTTATACAGATAGAGATATGGGAAATACATAGATAAATTAATTAATAAATTAATTAATTCATATGTAAATGACAAGTAAGTGTATAACAGATATAAAGAAGATACGTAGCTAAATATTGTCACATTTGGTTTTGTTACATTTAATATAGATAGAGATTGGGAAAGTACATAAATAAACTAATCAATTAATTAATTAATTGATATATAAATGACAAATAAGCGTATAACTGATGAAGAACATATGTTGCTAGATACTGTTGTATTCGATTTTGTTCCATTTAACATAGGTAGAGATTAGGAAAATACATAAATAAACTAATGAATTGAGAAATCAGTTCATAGATAAATGACAAGAGTATAACCAAAAAAAGAAAAATTAACTTAGGCAAATTATTTTTGTTTTACTTTCTTCGTCCTCGTCGTTACAGACCAAATGGTCTCCAATAACTTACACACAAACAAGTAAATTGATAAATAACCAACCAAAGAATAAATACATAAATGAATTATTTGATAAATAGAATGAATAACAAATCTGCTTTAGGAAATCACTCAACAATCCAGACATAACGTTTACATAAACACAAGTGCACACACACACACACACACACACACACACACACACACACACACACACACACACACACACGCACCGACTCGGTGGCATAGTTGGTAAGCGCTGAACTGGGAAGCAGAAATGCTCCCAGCACCCAGTTCGAATCCTGCCCAGGGCCGAAATTATTTCGGTATCGCTGTGCCTCGGGTCGTTACTCTGACTCTCGTGGGCGGGGGAGTTGGGTGTGTGTGTGTGTGCAAGGTCATAGCATTACCCATAGATCGGACCTACGAGCTCTGAGCTCTCTTCCAGGAGGGAAATAGCTGTTGATCACGAGTCCAACACGTGATCCAAAGACCAAGTGAATACACACACACACACACACACACACACACACACGTACGTAAGTGCACATGTCCACGTGCTTTCAATGAACGCACATACACACACACACGCGCGCGCGTACACACAGTCACTCCTTCCAATGCAATAAAGATAAGCCCTACTTGAAGTACTCTACTAAAGTTACCCCTTACTGAAGCCAAAAGCTTTCAACCACCCGACTTTCTCTGCAACCACTATCTTGACCCAACGTGCGATTGCAAGACTTGGCTTATTGCAAAGCATTAGTTGTGGTGTGTGCCAGAGTACAATCTCAATTCCCTTTCGTATAGTGGGGCACTTCTCCTTTTAATATTACTGTCGTTAGGCGTTTATATGCAATCCGATGTTAGCCTGGATACACATGCATACACACATTAACACACATACACACACACACACACACACACACACACACACACACACACACACACACACACACATATATATATATATATATATGTATATATATAAATATATTACAACACCATTGACTGGTCCCCAGTATATAGATTTCCATTTTATCAATAGGTTAAGTCACTGCCCATTTGTTACGTTCGAGCCCTCAGCCCGACAACGTGTCAGTTTCCGAATATGCTTCCATCGAAGTTCGCCTGTTAGTCTCGATCGTTTTTGCAAAGAATTAGAATACATCCCTCCCTTACATATAATCCCTTACGTACCCAAAGTCACCTCTTATTATCTTCCTCTATTATAATACAATTATTATTGTTACTATTATTATATCATTAGTATTATTATCGTTATCACTATTTCATTATTACTATTTGATTTCATTCTGGCTTTCGCCAAATTATTTTTTTCATCTTCGTCTCCGCCTTCAATCCTGACCAGACAATTTTCATTCCGGCTAGGCAATGTTTACTTTCTCTAGGCTGTGTCCACTCTGTTTAGGTAATATCTATTCTTGTCCAAACAATTTTCATTCGGCCACGGGTTATGGGTAAACCTGATGGAAAGATATGGTCATAAAAGATTTCATTCTGGCTAATGCAAATTCGATTATATTCAGCTTATGTCTAGTCATCGCAGTGAAGAGGTCCTATCTGTATACAATCGCACCCGAAAGTTCGTCTTGCAGTAAACATAAAAGAACAAATTCGATTCTGCGGTACCTCATTCTTATACAAAATGACCAGTCATTCGCAACGAAGTCCCCAGGCAGTGTGAATAAAACGCTATTTATCAGGAAATGGAAGAAGATTTGGTTGTAGTTGAACTTTTGAATCTGATTGTATTTATGAAGACTGGAGCCCTATGGGATCCCCTGGTGTGTGAGTGGCTAAAGGCTTCATGCAGGGCTTGTGTACACCCCAAGGGTACTACACGATGATGTTGTATGTATTAGTGACGTTGGTAAGAAAGGGATAGGAATGGAAGGAGTTAAGTGAAGATTAAACTTGGAAGAACTGGAAGAGAACAAGGAAGGGGGAAGGAAAAGGAGGAGAAGAAGGAAGAGAAGGAGGAGAGGAGGAGGGGAAGGGGTATGGTGAGGGGATTAAGGAAGGCGAAAGAGAAGAGGAAAGGGAGAAGGGGAAGAAAAGGGGAAAGAGAAGGGGAAGGGGATGGGAGAGGGGAAGGGCAAAGGGAAGAGGAAGCAGAGGAGGGGGAGGAAAGAAGAGGAGGAGGGAAGAGGAGGGAGAGGGAAGAGGAGGGGTGGGAAGAGGAAATGGGAAGAGGAGAGGGGAAGAGGAGGAGGGAAGAGGAGGGAAAAGGTGATAGAGAATGGGGGGGGGGAATAGAGCAGAATTAAGGTAAAAAGGAGGAGGAAGAATAGAGCAGAATTAGAAGACGGGGGAGGAGTAAGAAGAGGAGGAGGAGGAGGAGGCTGAGAGGGAGACTGAGGAGGAGGAGGAGAAGGCGGGTCGGAACAGCAGCAGGAGTGGAGGTAAGTAATGTATACGTATTAGAAAGCGGGCGTCAGTTGGAGCGTGGAAAAGGTTTATGGGGTTCTGTTTGAAGCGATAGTGCATGAAGAGTGCGCGAGGAGAAGGAAGAGGAGGAAGAGGAGGTGGAGGAGGAGGAGGAGGAGGAGGAAAGGAGGAGGACGACAATGACGTATGGGTGGAGGTAAGAGAGGAATGGAGGGGAACAAAGACGTTCCCAGGAATAGGGTTAATGTGACTGTGTCCAGGCAAGTGAATGTAAACTTGCGGGTATGTTAGCGGTTTAAGTCACTTGTTATGTGTTACGAAGTTAGCTAGATGTACCGGGAGTTAGTGTGTCCCTGGTTTAGTCGCTTTAGTTTAGTGGTTTAGACTTTAACTAGGTTTTAGATCATGTCAGCAGTTAATCACTGCAGTTTAGTAGTTCAGACTTTAACCAAGTTCATGTCGGCCGACTTGAAGTTATAGGAGGTTACAGAAGTTAGAGAGAGATTCAGAACGCGACTTGGAAAATATGTGTACATACAGATACATGAAAGACATACACACAGTACCTGGGCCCTTGTTACACATTCCGAATTGACAAAAATCCTGTACATCAGAAGAAAAACATTCTGTCGATTAAAGGGTGGCTTCCAAGACCAAAGTCCCTCGCTGTCCCTTTAACGGTACTCAACAGACAGGATGCCTTATCTCGGCTATGGGGACGGTAGAGCCTGATCGCTTGCTCTCTCACAAGCTGCAAGAGTGAATGGTTCATTTGCATGTGCCCCGAGACTTGCATCAAAGCAAGGCAGGATGTGGCTCAACCAGGAGAGGGGGCGGTGGGGGTGTTGGGGGTGGTTGGGGGTGGCGGTGGAGGAAGCGGTGAGGATGGGTGGGGGGAAGGATACGTGAAAGAGAGGGAGGAGGGGTTGGAAGGAGGAGGGGTATGATGTGAAGAGACAGGTGGAATATTGAGAGGAAGAGGAGAAAGAGGGCGGGATGGATAGTAAGAGGAGGAGGACGAGGAAGAGGAAGACGAGGAAGAGGAGGAGGAGGAAGAGGATGAGGCGGAAAGGGGAGGAGAAGAGGAAGAACAGGAGGTGGAGAGAGAAGAAAATAAATATGAGGAAAAAGAGAAGAAAAAGGAAAAAAAAAGGACGAGCAGACGGAGGAGGAAGAGGAAGAGGAGGAGGACGAGAGAAAGGAAGAGGACGAGGAATAGGTGAAAAAAAGAGGAGCAGGAGATGGAGTGAAGAAAAGAAAATGAATAGGGGGAAAAAGAGAAGAAAAAGGGAAAAAAGGAGGAGCGAGAGGAAGAAGAGGAAGAGGGGGAATAGGATAAAGAGGAGGAGAATGAAAACAAAGAGTAAATAGTGGATGGAAAAAAACAAGAAAAAAAAATATAAAACAGGAAAAGAATCAGATTAAGAAAAAATGAGGGTAGCCAGAAGCAATGGTATAAGAAAAAAAAAAACAACAACAAGAAGCTAAGAACTTGAAGAAAGAAAAAAAAAATCGAATGTATAAACTAGTCATATCATAGACCAAAGACCAGGAGACAGAACACAAGGTACAAGGTGTCATTCATAACAACAAAGTCTTATCACAATTTTCCATAACCTTCGTTTAAGGGACGCGATTATTTGATTGCGCGAACGAAAAGATCTGAAAACGGTTGCAAGACTTGATCCGCGCGAATATTCACAAGGATGAAAGCCACACGGATGAAACATAATCAAGTGGATGATTTACAGTGCCGTGACCTTGTGGATGATCTACCGAGTGAAAGGTGGACACGAGGCATGGATGAAGTCATCCAGAAGCATCCAGGTAGTAACAAAGTTGGTGGATTACCCCCACACCTACCTCCACCCTCCCTCTCCCCCAGTAAAAGTAACTTGAGTGACTTACTACTACAGAAGAAATTACATAATACATATACAAAGGCTTTTTTTACAAGGGATAAGCCAAAAAGGAAAGGATAACATCATTAACTATCCCTAAATAAATATCCCTCCATTATTTTCTTAGCAGGATGACGGGTCATCCCTGCATGTCCAGTGGGTCAGAAGCAGTGTCGCAAGACACAGCACATCCACAGCAAGGCCGCTTCATTAAATCGCGACCCATCTCCGTCATTGCAGGAGAAGACGGGGAGAAATCCCTTTGGGCTGCGTCAAACTCACACATACACCTCACACACACACACATATCCCCACACGCCCACACACACAAATAATCCATATACAATCATTCTCCATTCAGTGTCTTCTGTCCTCTGTCCTTCCTCAACAGACATTTCTTAAAGTTATTAAAATATAACAATATTTTTAGTAATCGCTAGCGTCCAACTACAGCAAGATAATGAACCAGTTACTGATATTGGGAGAGAAGGGTAAAGGAACGTCACAAGATTAGATACTAAATAAAGGAGTAAATCTGGGAAAATATAATTGACACGAAGAGCAATGTAAGCGATTAATTACGACATGACATGGATAGAACATGTGAGGAATATACGTGTATTCGCGCCCATGTGCGCGATGCGCGCGCACACACACACACAAACACACACACACGACACACACACACACACACACACACTCACACACACACAAAAGGATTACAAAGGAGGAGCATGCCCGACAGGAGACCTTTAGGTCCATAACTAGATCGTATGCGAAGAAAAATGTAATAATGATCGATTAAGTAACTAAGTAAATAAATGCAATAAAAAATAGATAGATAATATATAAATAAATAAAGGTTTAAAATCAAAATTAAAATGTTTAAACTAATAAATAAAAAATGAATAAATGCATAGAGTACAGTAAAATAATAAACAAATAGTGTAAATAGTAAATAATAACAAATAGACAGATAACAATGATAATAAATGAAAATTAAGCAAATAATAACAAACAGACAAATAATAATAAACAGACAGACAATAATAACAAGCTAATAATATATTAAAATAGAATACAGGCATTTCAACACCTTTCATAAGTTTTTATCTAGACGAATCTTAAAGCTTCGAACTGAACTATATTGCACTTCCTCGGCAGGATGTTTATTCCATTCATTAACTACATGGTTGGCGAAGTTGTTTCTACTGACTTCCAAATTGAATCTATTTCCTGACAGTTTGAGACCATTACTTCTTGTCGGACTCTCATTCAGTGTGAATTTTTTGTCACTTTTGATGCTGTCAATTCCCTTTAGAATCTTAAAAACCTGTATCAAGTCACCTCTGACTCTACGTTTTTTAGGGAAAATAGATTCATATGTTTTAGGCAATTTTCGCATAATTTATTTTTGATCATTGGAATCAGTTATGTGGCTCGCAATTGTACTTTTTCAATCTGATAATGTCTTTAATAAGATTCGGTGACCATAGAACGGAACCCTGAGGAACTACACTCGTAACATTTTTCCATCTAGAAGTTTTACCATCAAGAACAACTTTGTTTTCGATCATTGAACCAATTACTAGTCCAACTTAATAGGCTACCACTTATTCCGTGTGAAGCTAATATAGTAAGTAGTCTTTCGTGGGGATGGTATCAAAAGCTTTTACAAAGTCTAGATATAATCTATGTTTTTTTTTTGTCATAATTCGAGATGACTGTGTTGTAGAATTCGAGTAAGTCACGCAAGAACGTGTTCGTCTGAATCCATGCTGGCTATCATTTATCAAACAGTTACTTTCTAAATGATGTTCGACAGCATCTCTGATGATAGTTTCCATAATTTTTCCTACATTGAAAGTCAAGCTTATAGGCCTGTCGTTTATTTGGTTTATCTTTTTTGTCACATTTTTGAATATGGGAGTCACTGTTAGCTAGCTTTCCATTCTCTTGGGACATGGCACACCCACGGCACACACACACACACGCACACACACACGTACACACACACACGCACATACATACACACGCACACACGCACATACATACACACACACACACACACACACACACACACATATATATATATATATATATATATATATATATATATATATATATATATACGAACGCACACATTTAGCTCTGAGATCTTTCGTGGGTGGATGGATAAAATGTAAATTCCTCGTCACACGAGAAAAGACAAATATTCAATGCTTAAGATCCACTTCAGCTGCTAAAATGTCCGTATATAAAAACGCATAACCAAAGAGAGGGATGGGTGAGGGAGGTTGGGAGGTAGGAATGGTGGAAGGGATGGAAGGAAATGGAGGGGAAGAAATAAAGGAGTGAAGGGATGGAGAAAGAGAGTGCGGGTGTGAGAGAGACAGACAGATAGATAAAAAGAGAAAGAGAGGGATTGCGAGACAGGTAAAGAATAGACATATACAGAATAAAAGAGAAAGACAAACAGGCAGAGATATAAAGAAAGAAAGACAGATAGAGAGAGAGAGCAGAGAGAAGAGAGAGAGAGAGAGAGAGAAAAAACAGTAAATTCATAAAAACAATGAAATCACAAGATCCGATGAACTGTCAAAGTCTTCATCAAGTACCCTCCTCTTCCTCTTCTTGTTTCTCCTCCTCAAAAAAGAAGAAAGAAAAGAAGAATTACAAAAGAAAAAAGAAGATTACAAGAATAAGAATAAGAATATTTAGAATAATGTTAAGAAGAAGAAGAATATTACGATCAATAACAATATTTATAAGAAAGAAAAGAAGAAGAATTAGAAAAAAATCGAAAAAAGAAGAAGAATAAACAAGAACAAGATGAAGAAGAATACTAAGAACCAAAAAAATACTGAAGAAGAAGAAGGAAAAGAAGAAGAATCAGAAAAAGAATTCGAAGTAAGGGAAAGCATTAGAATAAAGATGCAGAAGAAGAAGATGGAGAAGAAGAAGAAGACGATGAAGAAGAAGGAGGAAAAGAAGAAGATTCAGAAAAAGAATTTGATGAAGAGGAAGAAGAAGGAAGGAAGAAGAAGAAGGGAGAAGAAGAAGAATGGGAAGAAATAGAAAAATTCATAGAGGATAAAGAAGAAGAGGAAGAAGGAGAATTAGAAAGAAATATATAATAGAAGATAAAGAAGAACAAGAAGAAGGAGAAACAGAAGGAAAAGAAAAAGAAAATAAATAAAGATTCGAAGAAGAAGAAGAAAAAGATATAAGAAGAAGAAGAAGAAGAGGAAGAAGAGGAACAGAAAAAGAATTAGAAAAAAAGCGAAAAGAAGAAGAAGATGAAGAAGGAGGAGAAGAAAGAAGGAAAAGAAAAAACAATTTAGAAAAAATAAGATTCCGAAGAATGTGAAGAAGAAGGAGAAGAATTAGAAAAATATATTGAAGAAGAAGAAGGTAAAGGAAAAGAAAAATATTTAAAAAAAATAGTAGATGAAGTAAGAAGGAGAAGAAGGAGAAGAAGAAGGAAAGGAAAACAATTAGACAAAGAATTCAGAAGAAGAAGATTTAGAAAAAATATATAGAAGATGAAGAAGAAGGAAATGAGAAAGGAATCGTAAATATAGAAGATGAAGAAGAAGGAGGAGAAGAAAAAGAAAAATAATTAGAAAAAGAATTCGAAAAAATTAAAAAAGAGGAAGAAAGGAATAAAAAGGAATTAGAAAAAATTACAGAATACGAAGGAAAGAAAAAAAAGGAAAAAGAATTCGAAGAATTCGAAGAAGAGGAAGGAGAAGAAAAAGAAAAATAATGAGAAAAATACAGAAGAAGAAGAGGAAGAAGAAGAAGAAGGAATAGAAAAATTAGAAAAAGAATTCGAAGAAGAGGAAGAAGAGGAAGTAGAAGGGGAAACAAAAAGAATTAGAAAAAGGATTCGAAGAAGAGTGAGGAGAAGAAGAAGAAGAAGAAGGAGGAGGAGGAGGAGAAGAGGAAGGAGAAGAGGAAAAAGAAGAAAAATAAAATAGAAAAAGAATTCGAAGAGGAAGAAGAAGAAGAAGAAGAAGAATGACCATGTCTCCCCGACCGCCGATGTCATCGTTGTCGAGGTACACAGACTTCGGGGACGGCCGTCCTCGAGGGCCTGAAGGTAAGAGCCAATCAATTAGTCGGAGCTGCCACTCGGACAAGGTCTCTTCCTCGGCGGCGGGGTCAACCCTCAGAGGCGAGATCGTCGAGTTCCACTTGAGTAAGTATCAGGTAGTTTGACCCACGGAGTAGGGGGAGTGGGTAAGGTAGGAGTATGACTTTAGGGAACGGGGTGGGGGAGTGAGTGGCCGCTGGTTACGTCATCGGAAGCGTGTTAGTCTAAATGATAAAACATGGGGAAACCAATCTATAGATAAGCGAATAAACAAATAAAATAAGTAAATAAAATAGGTAAATTAATATACGAATAAATAGATAAAATGAACAAAACAGTTTGTATAAATTACATAGCTAAATAAAATATTACTACTGCAACTACTACTACCACTATGATAATGAATCAAAGCATCCAGAATAATAATAAATTAACTAATTTATTTATTTATTTATTCATTTATTAAAAATTAGGCTCGCGCTGTCTGAAGCCTGGAAGTGTGATGTGTGAAGTTGAAGACTCTTCGGTCAACTCTTCGGACAAGTTAGGATAACCACCAAGTTAAG